>NW_007247881.1:212906-256530 GCF_000164805.1 Carlito syrichta | reverse complement strand
GGAAGGATCGCCGGAGCCCAGCAGGTCGAGGTTGCGGTGGCCGGGAGCGGCCACTGCACTCCAGTCTGGGCGACAGAGTGAGACTCCAACTCAAAAAAAAAAAAGAAATGTGAGCTATAGCTGGGTTTGGTGGCTCAGCCTGTGATCCCAGCACTTTGGGAGGCTGAGGTGAATGGATTGCCTGAGCCCGTGGGTTCAAGACCAGCCTGGGCAACTTGGTGAGACCGAGTCTCTACAGTAAATAAAAAACTAGCCAGGCATGGTAGCATATGCCTGTAGTTCTGGCTACTTGGAAGGCTGAGGTGGAAGGATTGCCTGAGTCCAGCAGGTCAGTGCTGGAGTGGCCGTGAGTATGCCACTGCACTCCAGCCTGGGCAACGGAGTGAGACTCCAACTCAAAAAAAAAAAAGTGAGCTGCTCAGCTATCAACTTTGATCAGAGTCAATCACTTGATCTGTTGTAAATTTTCCAAGCTGCTGGTTCTGAAATTTTATATCATTCAGAAACCCAGAAATTGAAAGTTCTCATTAGACATTTGTAGCTGAAAATACGGTTTTTGTAATGAGACAGCTTGTGTTTAAATTATAGTTCTACCATTTTCAAATAGTTGATTTGGAGAATTTGTTTGACAAAACAAATTCTCATTAGTACCTGCCACAAATGAATAATAAGTATTAGTCATTATTTTTTATATTACTTAAAATGATATTAAAATATGTAATCTGTACCATAATTTTGAATTACATAAATTGATTTTGGTCCTCAATTTTGGTCATCTTGGTCTAGCTTTTTTTTCCTTTTATAATTGTTCATTCATATTAAAACAATTTTATTTATGCATTTTCAACTCCTATATTTTGTCTGCTGTACTTGGTGTCATAGAAATTAAAAAAAGAATAAGCTAGTTTCTGTCCAGATGAGTTGCTAATTTTACTGGAAGACTATTGTTACAGACTTGTGTTTTTCAAGCTTTGCTGTGCAGGAGATCACTTGGGGTTCTAGGCTGGGTGCAGTGGCTCACACATGTGATACCAGCACTTTGGGAGGCCAAGGTGGGATGATTTCTTGAGCCTAGGAGTTTGAGACCAGCCTGGGCAACATAGTGGCATATCCCTGTAGTTCTAGCAAAGCAGGAGACTAAGACAGAAGGATTGCCTGAGCCCAGAAGGTCAAGGCTGTAGTGAGCCATGATTTTGCCACTTCACTCCAGTCTGGGTGACAGAGTGAGACTCTGATTCAAATATATATATGGCTTCTGATTCAACAGGTCTTGGATGGGACCTGAGAGGTTTGAGTTTCTAACAAGCTCCCAGGTGATGCCTGATACTTCAGGTCTATGGAACACACTTGAAGTAGTATAAACAGTTGAAGGATTTCAAGGAGGATAGATTCATATTGACCCTGCCTTGTCCATAATTTTAGCAAAAGAAAGAAATCAAACAATATGTGCTTTTTTTTCCTACACCATCATTTCCTATGAGAACAATCATACTCTACCAGGAAAAGCAGGGCAATGCTTGCAACTTATTCATAGTCATCTTACAAATCATAAGGCATAGTAGTTGTACCTTTGTCCTGGGTTCTAATTTTTAAAAAGTTTCTAAAGATTTTAATAAATTTCTAATAAGTTTTACTATATGCGTTTTCTGCTGTAATTCACTTCAAATCGTCTTTACTTGAAAGAGGTGAAATATAAATATAAATTCATTTAATTCAATTGTTTTAGTCAGAAAGGACTGATTTTTTTAAATTGAAGACTTTAAATTAGAAGTTAAATCTAAGTGAAAGCGATCATATATTAGATAATTCTAATGATGTGGCATCTTTTATCCACGAAATCAGCTTTTTCTTTTTGTGGAAAAAAAGCTACATATTAGAACCATATTTAAAACATGATCTTCATATATTATCAATGAGGTACACTGTATTATGAAGATCAACTAAGAAGCTATGATACCGCTCTTTAGAAATGACAAGTAATATTAAGGACTAGACTCTTGGATGCAAGATTTTGTTAAGATATTTATTCAGACTCAAGTATTGGAATGTCAATAAGGGTTGTCAAGACATTGCTGGGTTCAAAGGAGAATGACTTCAGTGCATCTCTTTTATTTATTTCACAAATATCTCTGTCCCATTCACTTTTATCTAAAGAGTTGCTATTATTTCTGCTTTTGTCCTTCTTTACTTTCATCTCATATATGAGGAATTGAAACTCTCGTTCCTCTAATTGTGTCTGACATGAAGCTGTCAATCTTATCTCCCAGGCCTTTATTGAAATGTTCCAGATGTGTGGGCAGAGTCTAGGATTGTAGGCGCAACTGGCCCCTGATTCTTAAATGGTCAGTGCTTCCCTCTTTCCCCAGCCTCAGGGCTGTCCACCAGAGTCATGCATGTAATGGTACTTCAAAGCACTTAAAAAAAAAAAAAAATCAGCCTTTTATTTTCCTCCTTCAGAGAATGACCAGCATAGTGTGTCATTTTCTCTTATTGCTAGTATGCGAGTCTTCAGTTCCCAAGGGAGCAACCAGATGGCCTTCTCCCAAAGGAGTTTTAGATCTTCTGTATGCCAGTCTAAGATTCTTTGAATTGGATTTTGAATAAAATTGCAAATATTATTTCCATCTTCACATAGGACATAAATAAAAATATATTTTTTCTTACAATCCCTAGATGTCATAAACCCTGGATCATGTGCCCATTCTTTCATTCTTTCATCATTTGTAAGTGATCTTTTAAAATTTTAGATAACCAGAGAACTCACTATATAGACATAGAGGCTAGAGGTGTATCCTGTTTTTTTCTTTTTCTTTTTAACTTGTTTCTCCCCTTCTCTTCCAATCTGGACTATAGGCAGATGTATAGACCAAATGATTCATTTTCAAAACATTCCACTCCAACTGACCTGTATTATTTTTAGACTCTTTGATCAATGAGCCTTGTCTAAGATCTGGCTGTGCCCATTGTTCCTTTATGTTTGTTTGTTTTGTTTTTAGTATCATAAGCTCAAGACCACATTGCTCTCTCTTTTTCCCATCACCAATCTCTTTCTGTTTTCAATGTCATCAACTTATTCTTCCTCGATAGTCATAATTAAATCCAGACTTTGTTATTCTAATATCCTTCCTCTACTGTGAGGGTTAAAAACTCAGCAAGGTATGCAAATATACAATTGGATATTCTTGATTTAAACAATAACACAACTAACTTTTGATTAGTTGTGGTTATTGTGTTTTATCTTGTAACTGTATCCATTTTACATACTTTCCCATGCAGATGCTTACTGTTTTTCTCTTCTAGTTGGCAGTGTGCATTTGGAGGCATGAACTCCACCTTGACTTTCTACCTCCAGTAGAGAGTGGTGCCCCGGACTCAGTGAGAGCTGCATTCATTACCATTGAATTGTTGAAAATTTGTTCTTACAAAAATCACAAAAATGTTTATTCCTCAGTTCAAGTTATAAAATAAAATAACTGTAGATATTTTTCTAAGTTAAAAAAAGTTTTTATTTTAAAAAGGAATTACATACACCAGATGAAGGAAGTAATAATTAACAATGCGTCTTTCACTTTAATGTGAATGTGAGTACAGACACAGGATGGGGCCAAAGATTCTGCATTTCTCAGAGGTACCAGGTGATGCTGCTGTTGGTGTTCAAGGGACCATATTTTGAGTGGTAAGACTTTGGTGTTCTCTGTTCTTAAACCACAAATAATGACTGACTTTGCCTGGTAATTACTTTAATCTTAATTTTTTCCCCCAACTACCAAGGTTTGTTATAAAAAATTCAGACATTACAGAAATACAAAATGTAGAAAGCCAAAGTTGCCAATATTTCCTCCTAAAGAAGCTGCTGTCAAAATTTAATATCCATTCTTTCAAATTACTTTCTCTCTCTCTCTCTCCACACACACACACACACACACACACACACACACACACACACACACACACACACACAACTATTTTTCAGGAAATGAACTTATACAAAACTTTCTGTAGTTGCTTTTTTCACTTTCCAGTATATTTTGGGCTTTCTTTTTTATGTAAGAACATATAGATGTTCCGTTCTATGTAAAAGATAGTCAATAGACATCATAGATGTTAAGACAGTTTTGTAAACAAAGCTTTGGAAAACAAAACAACAATAGCATTTTTGGCAGGTGTCAATGTTATGTAAATGAATAGTTTAAAAGAGGAAGAAGTAACTTGCCTCCAGAGCCTGCAGTGATGACACTTAAAGAAATGAACAGTCAGAGAGTTAAATGAAGCACTCTGGTAGGGTGAAGCAGACATGATAATTTCCTCTATGCAATGATACTCTCCCAGGGTGGGCTTCCCTGGAGGTCTAGGTCTGGGTATCTAAAGGCAGTGACTATATAAGCATATGAAGATACCCTGGATTAACCCAAGACCCACCACTAAGGGTCTGGAGGTTAGTGATTGACTTGTGGCAGATACCCATTGCCTCTTGCTCCTTGCCCCTCACCCACACACCAGGGCTAGAGTGACCAGAAGCCTCTTGCCGCAGTAGTACGGAGATGAGTTGTACCACACGGCTATGTGGCAATAGCTGATAGTTCCTGATCCCATGGCAGTGGCTGTTTCAGATGCCAAGAACAGCACTCTGGTCCCAGCTGAGGGTGATGCTCGCGCCCCCCCTCACCATGGAGGGTGATGCTTGCGGCCCCCCTCACCATGGAGGGTGATGCTCGCGGCTCATGTGGCAGAAGTCCCTGTGGCTCCTGAGAGAGGAACTTCTCCCCCCAGGAGGAGGTGGGTGTTGGTGCAGAGGAACTGTTTTATACAAACAATAGGCAGAATAAATAAAAAATTGCCCTTCCATTATCTGTTTGGGCTATAGGGACACCTGTGTTGGCTTGAGGTATGTCTTTGATTCTACCTCAGGAATTCATAAAGGCAAGTACATATGTTATTTTTCTCTGTGTTAAGAGGATTTCTGGCCAGAAGTTTCTCTAAATTCACTGAAATTGGAATAACCAGCCTGAGATCTTAGAAATTTATTTGACTGAGAATATTTCTGCAGTAAAAAAACACTCATTCCTCCCTCCCAATCGGACTGGAAATACGATAGATTCGGTTAATCTTCCACAGGCAATTTCAGGTGTTTGAGATCTACTTCTACTGTGTGATTAATTGCCCCAGCGTTTGGCAAGTATTAAACGGCAGGCAGAGTTCTGTGGGGAGGAAGTCGGGTGCAGGCTGCAGCTGGCCCGCTGTTTGTTACTGCTCTGGCCCGGCCTCTGTTCTCCTTCAACAAAGCACAGCTGGTTTATGTCTGTCACAATCAGTGGGATGACACTTCCAAACTGGTAATTACCAAAAGGATTCCTGTTGATGCCTTTTGGAACTGCCAATCTTTTAGGTAGCTCTTGGCTCCGGCTGGGTACAGTATGCCTGCAGTTTGGCTTTTTATCTCCCTTTTCATTCTTGAACTGAAAGGAAGGTTTGTGTGGAGACTTGTAGCTCACTCCCTTGCACCTCTTTTCCTTCCCCTCCCCATCTATGTGTGAAAGGATATCAGGGAGACTGGAAAATCTTCTGCATGTCCTGAATAGCACTGGCCCAGGAGCAAACTAGAAAAAACGTGCCTAGCATTATTCTAAGTGAACTCAAGCACAGAAAGAGAAACCCAAATACTGCGAGCTCTCATTTACAAGTGGGAGCCAAACACTGGGTACACACAGACATACAGATGGGAACAACCGACACAGGATACTTTTAAAGGGGGAAGGAGGTAGACAATGGTGGAGAAACTACCCATTGAGAACCATGCACACTAATTGAATGATGGGCTTAATGGAAGCCCAAGCCTCACCATCATGTAATATTCTCATGTAACAAATCTGCACATGTTCCCCTTGAAACTAAAAAATAAAAATAAAAAGCAAAAATTGCCTATGTTATATATATATAATAGTCTTTCAAGTACCAAGATGCCACTTTATAAGCAACAGGCAGTTTTTCTTTTTTTTTTGAGTTGTAGTCTCACTCTGTTGCCCAGACTGGAGTGCAGTGGCCACGCCAGCATCGACCTGCTGGGCTCCAGTGATCCTTCAACCTCAGCCTTCCAAATAGCCAAACTACAGGCGTGCACTACCACATCCAGTTAATTTTTGATTTATTGTAGAGATGAAGTCTCACCTGGGCTGGTCTTGAACCCGCAGCCAATCCACTCACTTGGCCTACCAAAGTGCTGGGATTACAGGCTGAGCCACTGAACCCAGGCTCAGTTTTTGAAGGAAAATAAATAATGCTCCAACCAGGTGGCTCTATGCAGTAGCAAAGCAGTAGACATCATGAAGGTATATGTTTATTTTTTTCTTCACTCAACAATGACTTATTGCAGGGGTCTATATGCAAGGCATTGTATAAATTCTGAGAGTTGGAACACTACCAGAAGAAGGCTGGGGTGGGAGTGGGGATAATTCTTCAGATAGCCTCCTCTGATGAACTCGAGAGACACTCTCCTGCCTCTACTTGTCCTACCAATCCCAGACTTTTATATCCCAGACTCTTAAGCATACACTAGTTTTCTTTACTCATGATATTATGATGGCAAAATGGTTGTTGCCTCCGAGCCTTGGAGTCAGAAGAATTAAGACACATTGAATAAAGGCAGATTTGAAAGTATAGGCACATGAGTGTAGCTAAGAAGGATAGGCAAGGAGAAATTCAAGGCAAAGTAGAAATTTGAAGTGGTAAAGAAAAATACACGAGTAAAAAAGAGGAAGGAAAAAAACAAAGATTACTTCCTATAGATTTGTTGTTTAAAAACATAGTCCTTTGATAAGAGTGTCAAGACTAAAAGTTAATTAATGTTTACCACGGGCTGGGGTGGTGGAGAATGGGTAGTCACTGCTAATGGGTTTTGGTTTTCTTTTGGGGGTGATAAAAATGTTTTAAAAATAGATAGTGTTGATGGTTGCACAAGCCTGTGAATATGATAACTACTACAGAATTATACATTTTAAAGGGGTAATGTTTTTGGTATATAAATAACTCAAGTATTCCTGAAGTCCCCAAAAAGAACCAATCAGTCTGCGGCCTCTAGTCTATGAGTAGTATCTGCCATATACTCTTTCTCCCATTCTGTCTTCCTTTTGCTGATGTCCTCTGCTCTTGAAATGGCTGGGGTATCTTTACTGTTAACAGTGCCTGCGATCCATCATGAAAATCTCAGTGTCCATGCCAAAGGTGCTACATTCCAATTCTTTCAAAGCCAGAACTCTTACAGAATGCCAGACTCTTCTGGTTTTCATGTAAAAGTAGAGAGAAAGATCTCTTCTAGTTCTTTGTGTGGTAGGCCCTAGCCGTGCTCCTAAGGTCTGGTTTTTGCTTTGTTTCTGATTCTGCAGACTGAATGAATATAAATCAAAAGCTCCTCTCTCTCTCTCTCTCTCTCTCTCTTACATTCTTTTAAAATGCAACTTCTATGAATTATTATCATGAATTCATTTTCCCACCCAGAGTGTGGCGGGATCTCATCCCAAGTGGGGGACGAGAGAGGAAAATCCTACCTTTTCTCACACAATTCTTTATCTTCATTGTCAAAGTATAAGCTCCTTGAAGATAGTTTTTTTCCCCCACTGACTTCTCTAATATCAGTAAAATCTTGGACTAGTAAAAACCCATTAGATATATTAAAATGCATTATTTTCAATGTTACAAAAAGAAGGAAACAAATGAACACTTATTAAAGATTTAATATGTACCAGGCACTCTAAATATGTTATTTCATTTAATCTTTATAGTGGCCTTTTAGGGGGACATTTACTATTATTGAGTCATTATATACCTTACAGAGGAGGTAACCAAGTCTAAGAAAAGTTCTGCTGTTTTCCCAGTAGGGTATGACACAATAGCAGATGACAAAAATCTGAGTTTCACCCCAGATCTGCTTAATTAGACCCCATTTTGTTTTCTTATGCCGCAATGTTGATTTTAGGACAGGCCCAGAGAAGATTAACCAAAGTAACAGCACATTGGTTAAAGAAAAGCCTAGCAATTTGCAACACTCTCACTTTCTTAGGAAATTAAAATAATATATCAGTGGAAAAAATAGGCAAATCATTTGACTGTTGGTTCTGAAATCCAACTTAATTTAATTTATTCTGAATTTAGGATAAACTTAGACTCACCTTTACCAGGTAAAAACACCTTTTACTTACTAAGTCTTAGGAGACAAAAGTCTTGGTAAAAAGTTTCTCACAACTTTTTGACATCAAACAATTCCTTAAAATTATATTTAAAAGAGAAGAAGCATGTAAATTACATATACCTTAGAATATGGATTTAAAAAGAAAATCATTTAATCAACACTTCAGGTTAAATTTAACCTACAATCATAACTTTATTTCAGATGATGTAAAGAGATCCTCAGTGTGAATTTTCATGTTTTTTTTTGTTTCTTAGGTACTTAAATAAGTAGAGTTGGTTGCTGAGTTTCTCTAAAATAGTTTTTCAAGCATTCTTTTGAGTCATTCTTTCTTATGCTCTTTATTAGTTAATTCAACTTTAGCCAAGTTATTGCTTTCTAAGAGACATATTTTCTCTTCTGCTGCCACTGTGGATCACTTAGGAAATGTATGTTTGAGAAAAAAGCCATGTTATCTTCCTAACTGGGCATTTGAGGTCCCCTGTTGCTTAAGGAACAATCACATCTTTCTAGGCTCAGACTCAACGGAGTCTTCATGAAAAACTGAAATGTGGTAAAATAAATCATAAAAAGGTCTGTTTACTTTAGGTCAGATATTGAGGAACTTCGGATATGTAGTAATTAAGGTGAGTGGAAGTAAACATCCTCCTAAGTATCTAGGATAAAGAAAGTTCACAACAATTTTTCTTGTTCCTTATCTCTGTCTTTCAATGAGGTGTCACCAAATGGCAGACCCTGGAATGCAGCCATTTCCTCTGCAATGTATTCATCAGAAGATCTATGTCAACTGACTTGAAGTCTAGCTTTCCAGTTGTTTAACAGTAATGGAATGACACATGGTAACTTATGTAATCAATACATTATCTTTTCTTAATATACTTTAAACAGAATAGAAACTAGCTATGTTAAGTATTAAGAGTGAATCTGACTCTGTCTTCCTTTTCCTCTCTTATCAATAACCCCTTGGTCGTTAGAGTACAGCTTTCCTGTGAAAATTATAGTGTCATGTTAAAAGAATTTTGCAGGTTTCACAGACTTGGTTTATTTATTTGGTACATTTTATTATAATTTTTCCAAAAGCACATTCTATCTAATTATAAAGTCTTCTGTCAGTTCTAAACATTTTATAACATTGGTGAGGTATCTTTAGTCTTTGAAGAAAACTGATTATACAATGTCAAATATTGACATCACCATAACAGGTTGACTGGTTTGCAAAACAAGTGGCAACAGCTATAGATAAAAGGAATAGTATAAAGGATTAAAAACATTACATACAGCAAGTCCTAGATTTAGACTTGATACAGTGGCTTGGGAAAAATTTTGCATAAGCATTACTAAGGCATGCTTAAAAGTCTCTCTGACATGATATTAATTAGAGAATCTCCTAGTGATAACATGACTCTTTTTGGTGCTAAAGGCATGTAATATCTTGAACATTCATATACACAATTGACTTATAAAAATAAATACATTGATATTGAATATAAAATCTGATTTGAAAAAATCTTCAAATGAGAACATGTTTTCGCTAGGTAAAATATGTTGTTAACCAATGTAATTGTTCTAATAAATTCATTTCACTACATAATTATCTCTGTTTATAAAAACTCCTATAATAGCTTTCTACAGTTTTATTGGATACATTCATCCTAGAGATATCTATTGAACACACTGTACAAAAGACAGTATGACCAGATGCAGTGGTTCAAGCCTGTAATCCCGGCACTTTGGGAGACTGAGGCAAGAGGATTGCCTGAGCTCAGGGTTTCGAGATCAACTTGGGTAACTTGGTGAGACCTTGTCTCTACAAAAAATAAGTTGGGCGTGGTAGTGCACGCCTGTAGTTCCAGCTACCTGGAAGACTGAGGCGGAAGGATCACCTGAGCCCAGCAGGTCAAGGTTGCGGTGGCCATGAGTGTGCCCCTGCACTCCAGCCTGGGTGACAAAGTGAGACTCCGACTCAAAAAAAAAAAAAAAAAAAAGGCAGTATGCCAGGAAATGTGGATAGAACAGTGTGTAAGATATAGTTGTGTCTTTGTAGATTTTAACCTAGTGAGGGAGAAAAACAACCATATGCATACATTATGATAAACATGAAAATAGAGTCATATTCAAAGGGACATTGCAGTATTAAAGAGGAAGCACCTAACTCCTATGGGTAAACTAATCTGGGTAAATTTTTCAAAGGATACCTGCTTCCCTTTTCCTTCATCTCTAATCCCCATATATGCTCCCTCCTACCTGAGGATCATGTCGGACTTTTCCAAAGATAGCCTTCCCATTGCCAGTGTATTCTAACATCTCTTCCCACTGCGTTCATCAGAGTCTTGGTGGTAGTGGTAATACAGATTCCAGGAATATTAAAAGTTTAAAGGTACTTCCAGATCTTTCCTCTGCATAGACAAAAGAACTGGTTTCTCTTTGTAAAAATAAAATGGTCTTAGTAGTTTGCTATGTGTGTCTAGTGGTATGTTATGATATGGAGTGGGAGGGCTATGGGGGAAGATGAGGAAAATCCTCAGGGGGTTTCTTGCACAAATAGGTCCAGGTATTTTTTCTTTTAAATGACACTTAAATAGAGATATTTGTCAATGTATTTGGGGGAACTCAGGGCCAAAGTCTGGGGGAAATTGCTAAGGACCTTCTCAACTGTCTTTACCCTGAATGTCTGTACAGTTCTCCTGGCCTCTCTATTGTTTTCACTGTTGGTCTGTGGTCAATTACCAAAAAAGTCAAACATAATAGCACCAAAAATTAGCAAAACGAGCTTAAGTCTTAAAATTCAACCTAATGTCATAGTGATGTTAGTTCTATTTAAGCAAGTACGAAGGACAATAACATTTATGTTGAGCAAAACCACTCTACTATCCAAGGCTACTAGCACAATGGAGTGAACCTCATTAAATATCTGTTGAGGGTATCAGCCTCACACAGTCTCTGACCACAGAAAATTACTACAATGATTTCCAGAGTAGCTAATGCAAGAGAGTTGTTAGGCTAAATTTCCTTACAATTACAACAAACTCAATTCAGTGGATTAATGTAATAGGTCTCCTTACAAAGAACACATCTGATTGTTCATAACTTGGTACAGAGGATTTTATGAATGTAACTTATAAACACTGTATTATGAAACAATGCATTCAAATATCAAGGCTCCATTTCTAAATCCCTAGGTGCTGGTTGGCTCTCAGAGACATTTCAAAAACAGCTTTATTGAAGTGTAATTTACATACAAAAATATCCCCCATTGTAAGTGTACAATTTAACGACTTTTGGTAAATTTATAGAGTTGTGCAACTACCACCACAATCCAAATTTTAGCCCATTTCTACCATCTTAAAATTTTCTTTCTTCTCTGTCTACAGAAAGGACCTACTCTTTCCTGTTCTAGGCAACCACTGATCTGCTTGTATCTCTATATAAATTTACCTTTTCTGAACATTTTATATAAGTGGAACCACACAAAGTACAATCTTTTGAGTCTACCTTTTTGACATAGTGCACTGTGTTTGAGATTCATCCATGTTATAGCATCCATTTATTGCACATAATATACTATTCAGCAATGTAATATAGTTATAACCGTTATAGAGTTATATGTGTATGGAAGATCATGTATGCAATGTATAAACATTTTACATATATTTCAATTCTCAGTGTTTACTCATAAGATAAAATGAGGTTTTTTTCATGAGACTGGCACTTCTGGAATATTTTTTACCATAAATGATCATGAAGACTGAATGATGGCATGTTGTGATCAACATCATTATCAACATCTACACATAATTTGCAATTCAGTTTCAAAAGGAAGTCTCAATCACCTTTGGGAATATGGATCTTTTAATTAAGATATCTTATTGCTTTCTTTGGGCAGGCCACATATAATTTATGTAAGATGTATATCTGATTAACCTATCAACATCTAGACTCTAGTGTTCTGAGATAAATGTTAAACAGATGGATTTTAAGAGATTGAGAAATTAAGAAAGACTTGGAGTTTATAGTCTACCTGGGTTTTTGGGGACTTAGACATTGTAAATTTCCTGACAATGCTGGCACCTTAGCAGTGGGGAATTAGCAAGAGGAAGTATTGTGTGGGTGAGACATCAAAGACCAACATCATTTTCTCCCCATATTGTTTCATTTGGGAATATGGGACAAGGCTGTAGCATCACAAGCTCAGCATCACAAGCAGCAGAGGCTGGAGGAGTAGAAATAAAATAAGTGATAAAACCAAAAAATGGCTTGTAAGCTTATTGTTAGGTGAAACGACTATAAATGTATGTTTTAGCTGGAAAGAGGCATGGTTAAAAAAAGTAACTTTTCAGAATGAGTCCCCCATATTTCTCTTTTTCCATATTTGTCACTGATGCTATTATTATAAGGTTAATATAATTAAGAAAAATAAGTTAAGTGTAGAAAAATAATCAAATGAGGCAAATTGCTTTAATTTTAAAGAGAATTTAGAATTTGAAGTCAGAAAAAGTGGGTTTGAATCTTGGCATTGCAATTTATCAGCAAGTCACTTTTTCTTTCTTTTGAGTTGGCATCTCACTCTGTCATCCAGACTGGAGTGCAGTGGCACCCTCCCGGCTACCTCAGCCTCAACTTGCTGGGCTCTGGCCATCCTTCCGCCTCAGCCCTCCAAGTTACTGGAACTACAGGCATGCGTTACCATACCCGGCTAATTTTTTTGATTTATTGTAAAGACGAGGTCTCACCAAGTTGCTTGGGTGGGTCTCGAACATGCGGGCTTAGGCAATTGACTCACCTTGGCCTCCGAAAGTGCTAGGATTACAGACTGAACCACCAAGCCTGGCCAGCAAGTCACTTTTTCTTGCAGTACTTCGGTTATCTCATGTGTGAACTAATGATAGTATAATCTATCTTACAGTTTTTGGTATCATTTTAGATAGAATCAAATAAGATGACACTTAAGAGACTCTTATTATTAATAATAGTTTAGCTTGAAATAAAGGTAAAATTTATTGAATTTCATTTAGTCATTCATTTATTCAACATGCATTTATTGAAGTCTTGCTTCTTGTCGAGCATTATGGAGTATAGAGTAAGCAAGACAGATGCTATTTCTCCTAAAGACTTTCTCCTAAATTCTTACTAATCTCATCTTTTGGGGGAGATAGATAGTTAACAAAAATTGCCCAAACAGCAATTATGTTTTTGGTAGGTGTTATAAAGGATAAGTTCAAAACTTATGTGACAAGGAGATCAAACCTTGGCTGGGGCTTTTCTAACGTGGTGTCTTTCAGTTCTTTCAAGAACACTGTGAGATAGATAGTGCCTCCATTTTATCAATGAAAAGACTGAAGCTTCGAAAGGTATGTTGGTTTTGTTTTTCCTTCTTTTAACAAGGCTTTTCTTAGATTCTTTGCACAGTGCCAGACTTAGAATTAGGGGCTCCAGAAAAGGATTTTTTGTTGATTACTGGAGTAGGTGGTCAGGGTATTCCTACTTTTCAGAAAACTCGTAGGACTAAAGGCTGCATGCTCTTGCAATCTGAGAGACTTGGAATTATGAGTAGAAATAATTCTTCACAATTTGACCATTAACAATTCCCTAAACAAACTTTCTTTTTTAATGCCACATCACAAGACCATTTTCTAGAATCTTTAGAAAATATTCATAGTTCAAAATTTAGTGGATTGAGAAAAATGATATAAAGCTCCAGGTAGATTCAGGAGAATATCCCAATGAATGCATGATCTGAAAGTGGGAATTCATCCCTCTACTCATACACCAAACTATGAATTTAAAATTGGTATAATTTACTGTGTATGTATGTGGGCGAGTGTTGAGGAAGGTGCAGTAGTTTTCAGCCTTGGTGGTTCCAATGTAAATGGCAAAAGGTGATAAAGTCTGAAGAGAAAATGGCAAGGCAAAATTCCATTCTGTCCCTTCAAGGTATAAAAGTTTAGAGTTAATGTAGGGTGATAAGATAAGAAAGGACACAATCCTTCTCTTCCAACCCCTCCTCCCCCCCATTATGCTCAGAAAAGAATGACTCCTTATAATTCAAAGTACATTTAAAACTTCAAATGGTCCATAATTTAGATAAGAAAAATCAATTTCTGTCTGGGCTGTTTCCAGTAATTTGTTTCTGGGTTCTGTTGGAGGTGGTGTTGGCTGTTGCTTCCTTCTAGCACAGTGCACTTTAGAGAGATCTTGATCTTGTGACCCTGGAACTTAGGGAGATGAGTAAGAAAAACAACAAAACAAAACAAAAGCAGTGTTGGGCTCAAAATGGGAAGATACCAGATTTCTTTCTTGGGCCAGAGGGTCAAGGTCAAGTTGTATAAAGAGAAAAGGACTTGGATGGGAAATAAAGTGGGTCACAAGAAAGAAGAGAGGGGCACTAGTAGAATTATTCTTTGATAATTGTACATCAGTCAGAGTGCAGATTCCAGAATCTTTGGACTTGGGGAAGATGGCCTGTCTGAGTCTTTACAGTTACTTCCAAGAAATGATGTCAATACTTCTCTCTTGCTAGAATTCTGTTTTTGATATTGCCTGAAATAGGTGGCTGATCAGATGATCTAGTGCCTCAGATAGACATGTCCAGATAGAGTCAAATTTTTCATACTATGGAATTTGAAACTGACTCTTCATGTATAGAAGCATTACAGTGACTCCTTAGTGGCAAGACAACAAAATACAACAAAACAAAACTCTGAGGCCCTCATTCATTAACAATTAGTATTCTTGGAAAAATTGTAATTTATTATAGCAAAATGGATAAATACAAATTTGTTATTTGTCCTCTTTTTCTCTCCTTCCTTGACTTGGGAATCATTGAAGCATGGAGCCAGTAAAACCTTAAATTCCATGCCAAAATGTGTTTGTGTGAACATTCTTCTGGGGGGTAGGTGGTCCATAGCTATAATCAGATCCTCAAATGATCTGGTACCTGAAACAGTGTAAGAGCCAGTCTTAGTATTCTGTTTGGTTACATTCTTCACTCTCTTTCCTTCTCACTCTCTTTATTTTCTTTGCAAAACATCTGCTTTCATATCTCCACTACTTCAACTACCCCCTGTATGCTATGATTGATGTTCATATTAACCTCCAAGTCTTGATCTACTTAGCAAACTCCAGATCTGATTGTGTAACTGTCTAAAGGATATTTCTATTTGCGTGTTCCATAGACACTTTCTATACTTCATGGCCCACATTGAGCATTTTACCTTGCCTCCCATGACTGTTTCTCCTCCTGCATGTGCCACTCTGTTGGGTGGGATCATTATCCAGACAGCTTACCAGTTCCTTCCTCTTACTACCTATCCACAATTACTGGTCAGCAAAGCCAGTCAAATATATCTCAGAAGTATCTCTCATATATAGTCCCTCCTCCATATCCCCCCGCCACTCCCTTATTTTGGGTTCTCTTCCTGAGACTCTTGTAGGAGCATTCCAGCTGCTCTTGCCATTACTAGACTTGTTCTCACTAGGCCATCCTTGCTGACGTGAACCCCTGCTATCTACCCTGCTGATATGATCCCCTGCTTTAAAGCCTGTGCTGCTTCCCACTGCCTGGGATGAAGTCTAAATTCCAACGCACATAGGACTTTTACACAATGTGGCCCCAGCTTCTGTCTCTAACTCATCTGTGGTCATGCTTCACCATGCACTGAGTTCCAGCTAATCCAAACTTCTTCCCAGTCCCCAAACATGCCATTCCTTTTCATATATCTGTGTCTTTGGAAAGGTCAAGTAACTACCAATGATTATCACTTTACACATTCTCTTGTCTATGTTTAGAATGCTTCCCATCCTCAGCCCCTTATCCCATTCTTTTTGTTTGCTGGACTACTTCTTAACCCATAAGACCTCACTGATCGTCACCTCTTTTGCACCACCCCTGCACCCATCCACAGGAGAAGGTAGGATTCTCTCTGTGTATTTCTCAAGTCTCCATGGATACTTGTGGATACTTGTTTATCTGTCAATCCCATTCCCTATGTGGGCTCCTGGAGGTCATGGCATTTTCCATATCCAATGCTTAGCACAGTGCCCAACATAGAGTAGGTTCTCAATAAATGCTGAATTAATGAATAGTGCACTTTGCAAAAAATGTAGTAATCATATAGCCTGCCTCACTAATTTTACTAATAAGGAAATTGAGACCTAGTAAAATTAGAATTACATGATGACGTGTTGATTCTGGAACTAAACCAAGGTGTTTTGACTTGTAGTTGAATATTCCTTCCACTGTGCAGCATGGTATGATTAATTTGATGGTTTTCTAAGCAAGGAATCTTTAGTTTTAGTGACAAAATGTAACTTAGGAAAACAAGGAAAGGTATTGGTGAAAAAAGAGAAAAGAAGTTGGTTTTATTTCACAGGAGTTATATTATTCTGTTCATTTTTGTATCCAAGACAAAGTATGAAATTGAGAGGAAGACAGCAGTAATGCCAGCCCCAGATAATTATTTCAGTGAAGAAATGACAGCATTTTACCTAAAGTGTTGGGTGATTTGGAAAGATTCCTTCCCTTGAGCTCTAAAGTAAGTAATTGAGATGTGGAAACTTCACAGATCCCTGGAGATCAATGCTTGCCTTGAAGGACTGGCAATGAGAGGAACTGGGAAGCAATATTCCTTTTAAAAGGATGCCAAACACATGTTTCATTGTTCTGGGTTCCCTGTTTGAGGCAAGTGACTTGGTTGAATATATTCTGGTCCAGAGGGAACTTGTAGTCTTTGATTACCTTTTCAGAAAGTTTTAGATCCATAGAACTAAAAAGAAGCAAGGAGAAAAAACTAAAATTAATATTGTATTTTCAAAAAAGGATGCTAAGAGTTAGGACTCACATTGTGGAGTGAAAAAGATGGAATTTGGGATATTTCTTTTATTTGAAGTGAAAACAACTGCAAATGAGAGTAATTTGGTAGGGACGACATAATTATCATAAATAACACATCTCATGACAGAAAGTGTCTACTTCATCTTACTAAATTGAAAGAGGTACAGATTGCATGAAAAAAATATAGATTATGTGGAAGAGAGAGATTTTAGGAATTAAGAATTAATTTTAAAGCACACTCATTTGGAAGAATGATGAATTTCAGTACCATCAGCTCCACTGTGGATGGAGGCCAGCAGGGGCATGGCGAATTCACACCAGGGGACCAGCTGCTGCCCGTGAGGATGGAGAAATGCTGCTCTTGAGGATGAAGAGATGAAAGATCCTGGAGGAACGATGCTGGGGTTGGAGGTGGCAGGAGCCACCAAGCGGAGACCCCCAAAAAGAGGGTTGCAGTGGGTTTGAGTTGTTCAGAGTGAAGGGTGGGATGTCAAGTCACTTCCTGAAGGAAGGAAAAAGGAACTAGAGGGAGTAGAGAGAGCATGTTTATAAGAATTATCAATGAAAATAATTTCAGGATGGATATGTCTGCTGTACTCTTTATATATAGCAGAGCTTTGATGAGATAAAAGAAGAATCAGAGTTAACTTTCACTCGGTTTTATTTTACAGCAAAAATTCTTAAACATTTAAGAATTATCTTAGTGATAAAATTATCACTAAGAACATTGAGTTCTGAGTCAACTTCCAGCTCCATTTACTTCCTGACCAACTGCTTTGAGCTGCTGGGGCATCTCTACCCACATGTACCCAATAAGCTTAAATTTGAGGACCATTATTTTTTCTTTGATTACTCATCCTTGAGCTTCAATTGACTTCATGGTTACTGGGTTGCCGGATAATCCCATACTTCCGCTTTACGTGGTCTGGAACTTTCATCTTCTTTTTTTTTCTATTCCTCCCCCCTCCCCGCAATCTATATTAACTTTCCATTTTACTTTTAAAGCACCATTCTCTCTGTTCTTTAAGAGGTCAGCCTGGATCTGACAGAGTACTCTATCAGTTTGTGATATGTCATCCATCCCAGAAAATGCATTGGTATTTAAAACATGACCTTTTGGAAATATACTTCTTTAAGTAAAAGTGACTCTAATGGTTCAAGTACTGTGGAGTCATATAGGTGGGTGCTTTGTGACTAGAACCAGAGGAAACGTGAGAGACAGGAGGCCCTCCTGAAGCATTTTTTAAAAACAGAATTCCAGTAAGAATTATAATAAGATAAGACATGTGAAGAGTTGTGGATACCTTGCATGGAAAGTCCTACTCAAAAGCCAAGTATTAGTATTCCTGTCATTATATAGTCCCAGGGCAGGAAGGCACTGAGGAATTTGCAATTGAATATCCTCCTCCAGGCCCTTTAGCACCTTCTAAAGATTTCATAAATCAGGGAATATGCCACAGTTTGCTGAAGGGATAAGTGTTTGAGAGGTTATGAAGTTTACTCAGAGAATTTAGAGTTCAGTTTTATTTGAACTATAGTGTGAATGGACCCATAGTGCTGAGGATCCTTCTGGGCCTGTTTAAATAGTAGCTCCAATTCCCTTTTTGAACAGTTTTGCATGTCAGCCAGTGAGTGCTACAAATACTGATCTGTACTGTGTGAGGCCCTCTCTTGAGACAGGGCATGGTGCACACGTCTTGCAACCCAATTCTTCAGGCACCAGCTCAAGTCACACGCCTGCCATGAAGTTTTTCTTGACAACTCCAGGGCCTGCCGAGCCCTCTCTCCTTTGAACTCATGTATGCACTTGCTCAGGTTGAGCTTTTCATTTAGCCTTTTGAGGACATGTAGCAAGATGGTGAATTTTGTCCACCAGAGAATCTGGGAGCTGCTGCTGCTTTTGGGAGGGGAATGTGGCTGCCTGGTGAGGAAAGTCATGTGTGGAGAGCAGAGTGGGCAAAGGCAGGCTGTCAACTAACTCTAGGCGGATAATGGAGAAGGAACACAGAGAACACAATGTGGATTGAGGGAACGCCACGAATGAAGGGGAGTGGGAGAGAATTCAAGTGACTCATAGCAGTGTGGGCTTTTGGGGAGGGAACAAGTGGGTATTTAGAAATGATGAGCATGAAAGTTTTTGTTTGTTTTTATTTTGCTTTTTCGTATGGCACTGCTTTACAAAAGTCTTATAGCCAGTATCTAGTTTAGCCTTAGAGCTGCTTTCATCTTTCTTTTCATTTGTTCACTTATTCACTTATACATCCATCGCATATCTATTGACTTTCTATTACAAGCCAGGCAGTGCTCTAGGTCTGGACGTTTAGCAGTGAATAAGATAGACAGATATTCTCATGGGGAAGAATATGAATAACAGACAAGGAAAGTGAAAGCAGATGAGTTCATGTCAAATATTACGAGTGCTCTGAAGAAAATAGAACAGGATTGTGTGGTAGAAAGTGACTTTGTCCAACTTTTATGAGGGTACACGTATGTGGCTTATTATTTCAGAGTCCATGTGAACTGCCCAGAACTGTGCCTTGCAACATTGCAATCTTCTCCACTCTTCCCTCTGCAATAGTGGAAAGGATGCCTAGCATGACCAGCTCCATCTTGCTCCTAACCCTCCTGCAGTATCTTTTAGGTTAACTGCTTTCACTTATTTCTGCAAGCAAGCCAAGCTAACTGTGGGAGAAATTTAGCTTATAGTTAAAATGAAAGCAAGGATGATAACAGTCCCTTCCCAAAGCTAATCCCTGAGGAAATAGGGAAGGTGTACACATGAGCAACAATGCTATGTTAAAGATTTATAGGAGTATTGTGACCTGACCAAGAACAAAGACATTTCACAGTCCCCCTCGTTGACACCCAGGTGTCTGTGGTCATAGGTCACCTCTTGATCTCAACTTCCTCTCTCTTTCCCCTTCCCCTTAACATAAATGGGATTCAAAATTTGTGTTAACTGAAGATGGTTGTTTAGGACTTGAGTCTGCCATCTTCTCAGTTTGCTGGCTGTCCAAAATAAAGTCTCCTTCCTTGCCCCCACACTTATCTCTGGACTTACTGGTCATCATGTAGCAAGTGGTATGAGCTTGGACTCATTTACACCACAAATTGCTCTCTGTCTTTCTAGGTACACAACATTTCAAATTCATTAATGAATTAAAGAACTGATTTTTTTTGCAATGAGACAATTGATTTTATAGGGTTTCTTAATCTGTGTGTGTGTGTATATATGTGTGTGTGTGTTTGTCACAACGCTTCCAGCAGTTTGCTGAGGGCTATAGATTTTTTCTCAGAATAATATTTTATATGTGCATAAAACATAATAATGGGATTACTGTGGAAATGATTAGTAATAAATACAGTCTACAGTTGTCTGATCATAGCCTAATTTGCTACTGAAAGATAATACAAGTGTTTTCTATAGGAAATATTGTGAAGGGGAAACTAAGCTCTTTTTATTCCTACAACACACACTAAACGGAGCCCAAATGATTAAAGCAAGCTACATTTGTCACTTAAAGGGCAGCAAATGAGTGTTCCAGACCTACCCATCAGGTGAAGCTGGACACACATATAATAAGCTGGAAAAACAGAAGTCCACAGAGCAGTTGGCAATTCATTGGTATAGTATTCCCTAGCTGAGTTCTGAGTACTAGGTTAGAGCATGACATAGATACATGGAAGGGTAACCAACTTACTGGAAATAATTGCTATGACACGGATTGAGAAGGAAGTGAGCCTCAAGACCCAGGCAGGCTAGAGCTTGCTTGGAGCTAGTCTGCAAAGAACCTGCTCAGTGTGGCCAAAGCTGTCCAAGGGCATCAGGAGAGCATGGAATGCAGGTCAGGGCCCAGAGAGGAGCAGGATCATTGCCAGGGACCAGAGGCCATGGCAAAGGAGGCAGGTCAGAAGTCTCCAGGCTTTCCCAGAAGTTTAATTTTACTTGGAATTCTCTGCTAAATCACAGATTATTCATAAACAAGTCTAGTTTCTCCATAGAGCTGTGCTGTTGAATAGGGTTCCTTCTTTGGTTTAACTTGGGAGATTCAGCGATGCATAGGATAACAGCATAGCCACATGCAGGTGGGGTGGTAGCTCATGCCTGTAATCCTAGCACTTTGGTAAGCTGAAGTAGGAAGGTTGATTGAGTCCAAGAGTTTGAGAGCAGCCTGGTCAACATAGTGAGACCTCATCTCTCCAAAAAAATAAAAATAAAAAGATTAACAGGTACAGGGGTGCAAGCGTGTAGTTCCAGTAACTCAGGAGGCTGAGGTGGAATGATAGCCTGAGTATAGGAGGTTGAAGTTGTGGTGAATGGCGATCCTGCCACTGAACTCCCACCTGGGCGACAGAGTGAGACTCTGACTCAAAAAACAAACAAACAAAAAATGTCACATGTCTTGATGCTTCTCATTCGCGGAAAGAGGGTAGGAGCCTGCGGCTCAGCAACTGCAAACATCTACTTTGTTCTTTCCACCCTTCTCCAGTCTCACGTGACTCATGGTCCATCTCCTACTGGACATGCCCCACCATTACATCACAATCAACCCCTCCAAGGCTGATCTTTCTACCTTTCCTTTGTTGGTTTCTGATAACATCCTTTTCCAAGTTACAATAATTTTTAAATGATGGAGTTTTTAAACTTCTTTTTTCTTCATGGCTTACCATTTGCAAAGAATCATGCAAACAACATGGGTCAGACATTTGAAACAGGTCTCATAGCTTCCTTATTCAAGAAGAGCAGCTATTGAGCAGACATTATTACCTCATTTGGAGATTTCTACCTAAGCCTTAGCAACAGAGATTCTATGTTCTTGCATCTTTCATGTTTCTTTCATTCAAATCCTTTATTTTCCACCTCTGAACTCCACACTCTAGCCCATCATTTGGGGGTAATACAGACTATCCCAAATGATATTTAAGACTATATTAATTAATTTTTACAGGTTACAGGTTGTATTTTCTTGCTTCTCTGCATGCCTGGTATTTTTGATCAAATGCCAAATAGTGTGAATTTTATATTGATAGGTGCTGGAATTTTTTTTTTTTTTTGCATTAAAAACATCTTTTGGGGCTTTGTTCTGGATGCAGTTAAGTTGGTTAGCATAGGTCTGATACTTTCTAAGCTATGTTTTTAAGCATTCTTAGGCAAGCCCAGAGCAGCCTGTAGTCTATAGTCTTTGCCTGATTTGACCCCACTGCTAAGGAAGGTAATACCCTTCTGAGGGCACTCTTCAATGCTCCTTGTATCATGAGGTATTTTCTCTCCGGCTAATGAGAACAGGAACTCTTTGTAGCCCTGTGTGAGCTCCAGGGATGGTTCTTCCTGTGCCTTTCAGGTGGTTCTTTCCCTGGCCTTAGTACTTTCCTTATGTACTGTTTAGTACACAAAGGTCCAAGGCAACACTGCATAGATTTCTAAACTCATGTGCCCTCTGTGCATGTCTTTCCTCCATGGTACTCTGCCCTGCTAATTCTAGCTGCCATAGCTTCCTGATTTTGAATTCTGTGTCCTCTACTCAGGAATACTGTCAGGCTATGTTGGGGTTTCCTCTCCCTCTGCCACACTGGAAAGTTCTCTCTAGGCTTATGGGAGTCAGCTGGATCACCTGTGGGGAGCTCTCCTTGTTTATCTTCTTTCAAGGATCATGCCCTGTGTTACTTGCTGTCCAAAGTCTGAAGTCTGTTGTTTTATATATATTTTGTCTGTTGATTATGATGATTATTAAGGCAGATGGGTCAGTCCAGTCCCTGTTACCCTCTCTCATTCAATAGATACTTGCTAGATAGTAATACCAACTCCAGGGGCAAAGGGAGTGATCACCAACCTCCTGTGGCCTTTTGGGTATGACTGACATGTGAGTACTTTCTGTCTCTAATGGTGACTGGGGTTTCTTACAGTTGGGATATAAAGATAATGAATCTGCTATAATGCATAGCAAGTCATACTACTAGGCCAGTAAGACAAGATCCATTCTACAGTTAACTGAAGGTTTAAAGTAGTAACGATCTTTGGTGTTTACATTTTCAGATTAAGGAAAATTTTCTTAAAGTACAGATAAATCAAGTAGATCTCGTTCTTGCATGTTCAGACACAGACAGAAAAAAACTATTTGAAAACAATGACAAATAATAACATTTTGAATCTTGAATTCATCTCATGAGTCTTTCATAATAGAGATATATTAAAATAACTATTTTTTAGTTAATTTTATGGCACATAAATTCTTGTGTTATAAATATCTGGAATTATAACATAACAAGCAACTGTAAAATGTTTATTCTTAAAATACCCAGATCTTACTCAAATGGAAACACAAGCGATTTATGAAATACAAAAATTTAATTAAATTGCATGAAAACTGTCCCACAACCAGCATTTACCATTCATGAACATTGACAATGATAGTTCAAGACCACTGACTCTAATATGCAGTTGGTATGTTATTTTTTCTGTTTTCGAATGAGTAGATTCATGACTTTTCAGTCACTTTCTATAATACAAACCTTCCTAGTTGCTTTTAACCACCAGGTGTCCAAGTTCAGAGACGTGTCTAGCCAAATACATTGGGATTAAGGGGCATGGTTACCTTCTCTTTTCCTAGTGTCTCTACTCCTCTTCCTTTGTCATGGGGCTGGTTTCTCCAGAGTTAATTGAAGGGAATAAGGATAGGTAGAAGGGACAGAAGAAATTGTTCTTGAATATTTCTGACATGATAAAGGTTTACATGGACCACGGTGGCATCTCAGGGTTGTTTGGCGTCTTTGAAGACACGCCTCTCTCCTCCGCCATTGAGGTGGACCTTATACAGGCAGTTTCCTTGGTGTGGGTGAATGTATCCTCTTCTGTGATTGCTTAGGATTCAGTTGTCATTTTCTAAGAATTTCAGCAGTTCCTCCAGCATCTTTCTGTTGGTTTCTTTGCCCCTTCCAGAGGCTGTCTTGCACAGCATTTGAGATGACTTCTCTCCCATTTGCTTGCTTGTTTGTGACTCACATTTAGTGTGTGAGAAATGCACATCTAAGACTCTCTGTCCAAAGGGAATATTACTTTTTAAACTACAGTTTAGACTACGGTTTGCACTTGGTGTTCCAACCAGACTCTTGTCTTTTAGATTACTCAGATGTGAGTCAAACACCCAGTTCCACTCTATCCCTCAAACTTTTGAGGATACATGCTAAACTCTTTGAATGATCACCTCATAGTTCTTTTAATTAGACTTGAAGTTAAAAGACAGTATCGTGCTCCCATTACACTCTCAAAATGTGGGTCAATGGAGACACCACTCAGCTGCAGTTAACTTTAAATAAATCCTCTTTCTAATTTCCAATTCCTTTGGACTCTCTAAATGTAAACTTGTAATACCATACCCTATGTTTGAGAGGTCAATGTTGCACACAGTTTTTCCAACCTCTTCCTTTGCTAAATCTGCATAAGTGATGTGAGATTATATTTTCGAATGTCAGAGTAATTGGCACTTCCTTGTATTAAGACTTAGCTGAGACCGAGACTGAAATACTTCCATGTTAAAATCCTTTTGCACTTACAACTAAGATGTGTTGGCTTGTCCAGACCACAAAAAGAAAAATATCTTTCATAGGCACACTGAAGAAATGACATTAAATATTTGTTTTACATTCTTAATATTTTAAAAAGCAAATTGTGTGTGTTTTCAACAGTTTATTTTCTGATCAATTTTGCTATTTTTATGTTATGTTCTATTCCAAGAATGGAATCTTAATTTACAGATGCCATTGGAAAATAAGGTCAATTAGATTGTAAATCTGGTGTTATGCTTATTCATGCTTTGTATAGAAAATTCCATTGTTGGTGTAGTAATCAAAGTGGAGACAATGGAGAACATTCCTTAACCTGTAGCGCGCTTTCTAAAAGAGTTCTTGCAAAGACTAGTGTCTTTCGGGGAGCATGAAATTACTCCTCTCTGGTGCTCTTTACCACATCTGTGAGAGTGAAGTCTTCTTTCTTCCTTCTTAGTTTCCCACCTTTGGCTTCCTTTAGAACATACAAAGATTTTCCATCTTGAATGAAAAACTATTCTCTGCAGTCTGAGTCATGATTGGAATCCAGCACAGTGAGTCAGTAGGTGGCCACCAGGGGGCATCTATGTAAAGCTTTTGGACTTAATTCTGTAGGCACTAGGGAATCATGGAAGGTTTCAGAGCAGAGCAGCAACCTAGTGAAAACGTGTTAGGTTAATGTGGCAGGCAGGGTGCAGGGAAAAGAATAGATGCAGAGAGTCAGATCCAGGATTACCACTGTGACTTGAGAGTAAAGAGAGGAGCAGTGGCATCAGGGAAGATACTTAGGAGTGGAAAAAGCATTCCAGAGATATTATTAAGAGAATATTAATATAGGGTTTCATGACTGCACAGATATGGAGGGAGGAAAAAGAATTGTTCTGCTAGGAGAGTGTTAATTCTGAGGATGCACTTAGCTATCTCCCCCCCTTATGTCTAATCCATTTCATTTAAGTAAAATTTATCCACATTTTAAGATACTCCAGTAATTTTTAAAAATCTATCAAAAGACACTTTTTGGAACATTAAAATTTCTGTCTCTGACCATTTCTAGAGATTTAGGAGAAACATATTAGTTGGATCTTGTTTGTGGGTGAAGAGAAATCAGAGTAAGGTAAACATAGTGTCTAGCCTTCTTTGCTCTCTCCCACAAGTTGTTCTTCTTTATTAAATTGTAGATGTTTGGGAAAACAAGGTTCTGGCTTTACCTCTTTGCTTAGGTGGAGAGCAAGCCAGTGGGAAATTGTGTCACTGGAAGACATCATCTCAGGAGATCTTTGGGCACAAGTCCACATCAGTCCACGGAGCTCACACCCCCGTCTTATGAATAAGATAGGTGTAAAGTAAAAGTATTTCCCCAAATGTAAATATGTGCCACATACATCTAAGAGGAGATCCCAATGTACTACAGCTTTAAGCCAATGCTCCTGCTGGACTTTTTTTTCCTTTTTCTTTTTTTTGAAGACAGGGTCTCACTCTGTCACCCAGACTGGAGTACAGTGGCATGATCATAGCTCACTGCAGCCTCCGCCTCCTGGGCTCAAGCAATCCTCTCACCTCAGCCTCCCAAGTAGCTGAAACCACAGGTATACGCCACCATGCCTGGCTAATTTTTGTATTTCTTTTCTGTAGAGATGATGTCTTGCTATGCTGCTGCTGAATCTTTTAAAGCTTAAGGAAAAAACCTAGAACCCAAAAGATGGAAGCTAAAAGATAGGCTGTGACAGGTATTGTAGATGTTTGGAAAACTAAGGTTCTGACTCTACCTTTCTGGTTATGTGGAGAGCAAGCCAGTGGGAAATTTTGTCACAGGAAGATGTTTTGCACTTAGCACACTTAGCAGGGCTCATGTGCACTCTGAAGTATTTGATTTCTGTTTTGCAATGTGTACTGGTTTTTCATTTTTCTTTTGCTCCATACTTTCACTCTTTTGGCTAGAATGACAATGGACAATACATGATAAACACAATGAAATTTTGAGGTTTTGCCATTGGAGAATCTGAATCCATAGTTTTGCTACAGAATTCTGGACAAAGGTACATCATGACAGACCTTCCAAATGATGTAATTGATTTTAGCAAACAGGTACTTAGGATAAAAATATTCAAAAGCTGAGTGTGTCTAATTTCTCTGTTAATGCTCTCTGGAGTTCTGAAACCACATTCCACGTCTCTGCTGCATGATGCTGGCTTTACTGAGCTACTGCATACTTTGTGCTCCATTGATATCACTTACTTGGTGATGCTGGTCCTCCTTGGGCTTTCTGTATTACCTTTTGCCACCACTTCAAAGGTCTCTATCACTGATGACCCATCCCTTTCTTGGATCAGCAGAGACACCTTTCCCTTCTTATATTCTTTGAAACATACTGAGTCATTACTTTCACTTACCCACGGCCAATACCATTGACAAGCCACTGTCATCTCTTCCCTGGATCACCACAATTGCCTTCAATTGGTCTTTCTGCATCTACCATTGCTCCCCCTACAGTCTGCCTCTCAACACTGCAGCCAGAGGTTCTTGCTGTCAGCTCACGTGACTTTTCCACCGAACATTCCGCAGTGGCTTTTGAGTTCACTCTTCAAAGACAAAGACCTTCTAAAGACCTTTGCTCCTCTGACCTTGTCTCTTATGACTCACTCTTCACTCATTGCACTCTACTCACACCAGTCTAGAACATTCCAGGCATGTTCTTTCAAATCTTGCTATAATGCTGCCCTCTCATTGAGGCCAACCCTGGCTACTCCGCTTAAATTGCAACCTGCCCTTCCTACCATCCCAATCTCCTTTATTCAGTTCCACTTTTCTTCTATAGAATTTATTTGTAGTATAAATATAGTATAGTAGTCCCCTGTTATCCATGAGTATGTGTTCCTAAGTCCCCAGTATATGCCTGAAAGCATGGATAGTAGCGAACCCTATATATACTGTTTTTTCCTATACATACACATTAATTTAGGATAAAGTTTAATTTATAAACTAGGCACAGTAAGAGACTAATGACAACAACATAATAACATAGAACAATTATAACAATATACTGTAGTAAAGTTATGTGAAAGTAGTCTCCCAAAATAACTTATTGTACTGTAGAGTTTAGAAACTTCAGCATGCAATTTTTTTCCTTTTCTATTAAGGAGAGAATTTTTACCTTTTCACTTAAAAGAAGCACCTTCCAGTTTCTCTTTAGCATATTCAAATCGCCAGCATCACTACTCTTGTGCTTTGGGGCCATTATTAGTTCCAAGCTTGCCAGAATTCACGTTACTTTTAGTAATATTCAGGGGGCATATTCTTTTCAAAAATAGAAGTATTCTTTTCAGTTCTGGCAAGGATTGGGAAATTGTCTCAGGTAGGAGATCCTCACAGGAAATTTCAATTTTTCATCGAAGTATACAATAGTTACTATATACATAAATTGTAACTGGGATTTTGTATTCCTGGTATGGGAGAAAGAAAAATAATTTTCTTAATGGGCTCCAAAGTCAGTTATTTTCCAAAATTTAATGGATTAAAATAATGACAACATTTATTTTGTGCACTAATCGGCAACTTGGGCACAGCTTGTTGGAGATAGCTCATCTCTCTCCCAACTGGCACCAGTGACCAGTGGGGGCAGCTTGAAAGTCTGGAGGCTAAAATCGTCTGGAGTGTGCTCATCCTCATGTCTGATGGTTAGTACTGCCTGTTGGCTGAGACCATGACTGAGACTGTTGCCAAACATGTATACATACATGGGCTTCTGTGAGGTCTGGGCTTCCTTACAACATTGTAACAGGGCTTCAAGGGTGAGCATCTTAAGGGAGAGGACAGCAGAGAGAGACAGAGAGAAACAGAGAGATGGAAGCTGTATTTCCTCTTATGAGTTCACCTCAAAAGTTATACGGACATCACTTCTGTCACATTCTGTTCATTCAGGCAGTCACAAAATGTTGCCCAATTTCCAGGGGAAATAGAAAGAAACCTCACCTAATGATGGGGGGGTGGGTGGCAATTTCTGGAGGAGCATGAGGGACTGAAATTAATGCTTGGGCATTTGTGGAAAGCAAAATGTCTACCATCAGCCTTCCAACTATTAAAAAATAATAGCAGAATACACTCACCCTTTCCAAGACTTCTAAAGTCCCTTTGTGTTTCACACTAGACTCAGGCTTGAAGTTCAGAATCTCACTATTAAAATTAGATTCATGTCTGATGAGACTCTGTGGGTGTGTGGTACCAAGTAGAGATCCCCGAGTTCCACTCCTCTTGGTTAGAAGATCTCGGAACTAAAGAGACAAATAACCTGCCCCCTACATGATCCACATGTCGTGAGAGGACAGGCACAGATAGCTGGTATAGACATTCCCATCTAAAAAGACAGTGGGAGAAGGAAAATGGGAAGCACACAGCAATCAGGAGTTCACAGACATTTTGAAATGCCAGCAGATCTGAAGTCTGATGAAGCTGGATATATCTTGCCAATTCCTTGATTACTTCTCAGCGCTATTGCCTAACAGTAGGTTGGAAAATCTACACCAGGCCTCTCCATGTGGCCTGGGCTTCCTCACAACATGGATGGTAAATTTCAGTTGCAACAGGCAGATGGAGAAGAAAATTTGTATTTTGCCATTTGGCAAATCATCTTGGCTAGTACAGTAAGGGAGTCTACTGAAATTGTATCTGTTTTTATTGAAAAGGATAGAAACAAAGTATTGTTTGCCAGCCAATGGGTAACAGGCAATATATGCTGTGGTTAAAAAAATAGAGCACTCTGGAATTACAAGTTCAGTTTTGGCAGAATATTTTGAAAGAATAAAATAATAAGGATCCCTTATGTTTGTAGTAAAATGTTCTATAAACTATTATCTAATATGAAAGGAGAAACATATTAAAATGAATTTTACAATTAGGGCTATTCTAGAAGTACATGTCTTTATATATCAGGGCCTAAAAGCTTAAACTCCTTGGAAAGATTTTGAAAAAGAAAGATTTCAACTTGAGAGGGAATATGATAGGAAAACAAGCAAGGAAAATGTTTTTTGGTTATTTGTTGACATGTAACAAACGGCAAAGCTTAGTGGCTTAAGATCATCATTTCTTTCTTTTTTTCCCTCAGTAATGTAGATAAGGAGTTTAGGAATGGCTCCACATAGCTATCCAGGGCAACTTAGCCTGCAGTTTCCACTTCTAGAATGGGTTTTTAATCCACATAGTACTCCTTGATCTCTCTCTCTCTTCACATGTTGTCTCGTTGATATGGACTGAATGCCTGTGCCCACCCAAATTCATATGTTGAAGTCCTAATCCCCCTGTTATGGTATCAGGGAGTGAGGACTTTGAGAGGTAATTAGGTCAAGAGGATAGAACTCTCATACATGGGATTTGTGCCCTATAAAAATGAAAGACGCCATGGGATCGCTTTCTCTGTTCTCTCAGGGGAAGACACCATCTGCAAACCAAAAAACAGGTCTTCATCAGACATCAGATCTGCTGGCATTTTGACCTTGGATTTTCCGGCCTCCAGAACTATGAGAAATACATTTCTGTTTTTTAAATCTTCCATTTTATAGAATTCTGTTTTAGAAGTCCCAGCTGACCAAGACACTCACCCCTCCCCAGGGTCTCTACAGATGAATTATGCTTCTTACAACTAGATGGCTTTAAGACGGTGGCTTTCGAAGACTGGTGTGCTAACAGACCCTGGCATAAGCTTATAGTCCTGTCTTAAAAGTCTCAGCATGCCACTTATGCTGTATTCTATGAGCCAAGCAAGTCACTAAGGCCAGTCAAGTTCAATGGGAGAAGTAGCAAAAAAATTGGGGATGACTTTAACCTATTATATAGTCTGCCTTTGACCATAAATTATTTACATTCCTCCCAAACACATGTGAGGGGGGACCACAAAAACCCAGAATTATTTTTTAGAGGGCAGGCCCTTTGCAATACAGGCTTCCCCTACTAGGTAAAGGTTCTAAGAACACATCAACATCTGTGTACCAGCTAGCATTGTCATGAGAGGCTGTGTTTGGCTTCAATGAATTTTTTTTTGGAAATGCTTTCAGCGTGCTTACCCATTTCAGGATGGGTGATTTACAAGTGCACCTGCCCACACCACGCTGAGTGTCCAGCAGTTTTTGATCAAAAATGGCATGATCCCTGATCTTACTCCGAGTGACTTTTTTTTTGCTTCCCTGGATGAAGAAAACCCTCAGAAGGAAATGTTTTGCCAATGTAGAAGAGGTGAAACAAGAAATGGCAGAAGCACTAAAGGACATCAAAACTGATGAGTTTAAAAACTATTTTGAGCAGTGGAAAAAGTATCTTGATAGGTGTATTGCATCAAACAGAGAGTACTTTGAAGGTGACTGGTGTTTAAACACAATTTTTAATAGATAAATTCTGTGTTCTGGGGGATCCCCTCTTGTAATACAGTCTATATATCCCAAACCTGTCAGATCTCATCATTTTCCAGCATTGGCTTGAGTCATAGGAACTAGATCCAATTGTGGATAAGTTGCTCGAGTGAAGCTCCCTGATTACAACTCCCCTCAACCTGAAGACCTGCAAATTAGAGACAAATTTCCTCCCCCTCCCCCTAACACTCAACATGGTTGAGCTGGCATAGGAGAACCACAAAAGGTACTCTGGATCAAAAGGAGGGAAACAGAGTCATGTAGGTAATAGTAGGTAAATAATAATTGTGAAATCCAGCTGGCACATGTGATTGGTTCCTAGATTAGAGCCCAGTCCTGCTCCCTGAAAATGATTCTTTGTGGCTGTTTGCTCTACCCTGTGGATTCTTGGCTCTGTCCACTGAGTCTTTATTCCTTCTCCATAAGAAATGGTCTCCTTTTCCAGTTTAGTAGTTTTCTTAGCCTGCTCTCTCCTCAAAGAAACTCAATGGTTCAAAAGCCTCTTTTCATTATATAATATCTTTTCCCTGTCATTTCCAACTAATATAATATAATATAATCTGTTGGTCAGACAATGTATCAAGGCCAGTCTAGCTTTAAGGAAGGAGAGGGAAATTGTTGCATAACACTTGATGGTAGAGTTTGCAGCTATCATTAGATATCTCAAGAATGTGGGGCTTGGGAGATTGTGGCTGTCAATGAGGTGTTAGAGTTTTATTTCTGCTAAAGATATCTGGGTATTTATTTAATTTATATTTTTCCTCCTTAAATTCACCATTATGCTGTGTTGAAAAAATTTTAGTTTCAGGAATTTTGTAGAGTCAATCAAGGAATAGAGACTGCTATAGAGATATGGAAATTTACATGTATATTCATTCATTTTGCTCTCTTATTAAACTTAAAGAAAGGAAATTAGGTCACCAAAATATTCAAATCAATTATAACATTTGTTGCTGAATATTCCTAAGCACCCAGACATTGGATATTTGCATAGCTGACTAATGAATTTTATTGGGCATTTGACTTTTATTGAATTTCAGATAAATATAGCACTTATGTTTAAAGAGGCTGACAGTGTATATTTGGGAATATGTGACCAAAAGAAATAGAAATTTCCACAGTCTTATATGACTCTGGTTTAATGGAGAGAAGTCCATGGAAAACTCATACTTTTGTCTCTCTTCCCACAGTCTGGATGCTGTCATTTGTACAACTCCCTGCAGATATATAGAAGAAAAAAGAATCTAGAATCCCAATAATTAATGCCCCATGGGAAAGAAAGAAAACTCCTATTCAAAATCCCTATTCCTCATATTTCTGATGTTGTGTTGATTTTTAAAAACATCTTCCTCAAATAAAAAGGGAACAAGATTAAATTTCTTTCCCAGAGATGATGGGAAATTCAAGACATATTTCTAACTATAATCTATAGTCACCATGAACTTTGTAAAAAAAAATTTTTCTATTAGGTTTGTAGACATGTCAGGCCTTTCTGAAAAACTGATGTATTTATTTATGTGAGCATATTAAAACTTCTAAGTATGTTAGAGAAACATAAAATCAAACTTGCTCGTCAGGCCAATTTTTTTCCAAGCTTTCCAAATTTGCTTGCATTAAGTTGAATCTTAATCTTACCACAATCTGGCTTTTGCCATTTCTCCAGCAGCCTGATAACTATTGGCATTAAAGTTTCATTCTCAGGCTTGGGGTAGTCAGACATGTTGTCCAGCACACACATAGTACTGATGACAGTAATGAGATAATGACTTGATAACATGCATATGTTCCTCACTCTTTGAGTATGAGATTGGGCAAGTATCAGTTATGACAGATTTGAAACCCTTGTCCAAGTTGGGCTAAACCAAGCCAAATATCAATGGCAATTTTCTCCTACAAATCATATATTTCTCATGAAGCCGCTAACTTGTGACTTAGAAATAATCATCTCTAAAACCAATGTACTTCTGTTTATATATTCAGAGGTAACTACCTTTGCAAAAGCTGGACAGTGATCAGACAGGCAAAATAAGGAAGGCATGTTCATAAAAATATAACATTTAGAGAGAACAACCAAAAGGTTTTTATTTTAGTGGGGGGAGAAGATGGTATTTGACAAGTTATTTTGATCAACAAAGTATTTTTACTACTAACGTGTGGGAAGAAAAATCTGGTCACTAACTCCAAAGAAATTCTGTACAGGGTCTGGTGTTGTCCATAAAAAATTGTTGATGTGTTTGCCTTTTCCCACCACTTTTTGTATGGAAAGAATATGTCTGGGTGATATTTCAAATTTGGAAAAATATTTAGAGTTGATCTGGTGAGTCCATGATCTTGGAGTTTAAGATGCTTTGCTCATTGCTCCTGGAGTTAGTTACAGAGTCAGGTCTTTTGACTCAGCCTAGCCTGTTTTTTGTCTGTTCTATACTACCAAGCTGAATGCCACTATTTTTGTTATCTTTCAACTACATTTTTTATACCAGTGATTTTGAGTTTAGTTGTTTAAATAACATATCTGTGTTATGCTAGGAACCAGAAATACAAGAATGAGAAAGAAAATATTCTGTCCTCAAAGATCTTACTCTCTTGACGGAGACTAACAGTAAACTAATTGTTAAAATACAATGATGTTAGTGATAAACAGGGGTATTAAACTGATGCTCCAGGGAAAGTGGGGACCAAAGGGAGGCCCAAACTTTACCTGTACAATGTCCATTTATATACCTAATCCTAAATTGTACTCCACATCCTTAAAATAATACACACACACACGACACACACACACACACACACAAATGATGCTAAGGAAGTATGGAGAAGAGAAGAAAGAAATGTGCTTTGACAATAAAGAAAAATTTTAGAGAAGAGGCAGTATTTGAACTAGGACTAAAACAAAGATCAGTAAAAATTTCCAGGTAAAATAAGAAAGAGTACACATTCCAAATGGATTGAAGACTATGGACACTGGACTGGGAGTTTGAAGAAGCACACATTCAAGTCAAGTTCTCAACCCCAGCAAGGAGATGAACATGGACACAGCCTCCACTGTGGGCAAACTTGGAGAAATGTCAAAGATTTGATTGTTCTGGAAAAAGCCAGAGAGAGAGACATTGGTATGGGGGAGAGTGTTACCTTGAAAGCCATCCGTAGAAATATAAAGTTAAGGGACAAGGTCAAGTGGTCAGACTAGAGATGGGAGAAATATGATTCTAAATGTAAGTGTGAAATTAAGACATGAGTGGAAAATGGACACGAGGTTCAGCAATGAATAAGAAAAAGAAGTTGGCGCATTGGGTGAAGGGTCGGGGGGAGAGGTAAGGAATAGGACACCTGTGGATAAAATGTAAGAGTTCCATGGCAATTTTGCGAGAGCAGGAATCTCTTTTCAAATCACACTCAAGACAAGCAACTGGCCTATAGGTAGTTACCTAAGGAGCTGCATATTTGGAAAACCTAGAGGATCTTCGTGCAAAGAATACATTTTGAGAGCGTTTGGTAGCATGGGGGGAGAATGAGAATGGAGAGGCAGACAGTGATAAAGATCACAAAAGTCCTTATAATTTATGCTTAGGAGTTTGGAATTTCTCTGAAAGTATTTAGAAGACATGAAGAATTTCAAGTGGGAAGATTTTTATTTTAGAAAATTTTCTGGAAGCAGTGTCCAAGATGAATTAGGGGTGTTGTCAGTGAACTGACGCATAGGGAAATTAATTAGGAGACTGTTTTAAAATATTTTTTCAATTTTGATGTTATAAAGAACATTTTTGTTTAGTTATTTAAAGAGTAATAATAATTATATTATTTATTGGGTACAATGTGATATTTTATATACAGTAGGTATACACTGTGAAATAATTAATTCAAGCTAATTAACATATTCATTACCTCACCTACTTATTTTTGTGTGCCTGTGTATTTAAAATTTACTTTTTTTTTAGCTACTTCTAAATATATAATACATTATAAATAACTGTGGTAACCGTGTTGTGTTATATACAGTGTACATTATGCAGCTATATGCTTCCTATTTAACTGAAGCTTTGTACCTTTTGATCAACATCTGTACTTTCCCAATTAGTATTCAATCAACCTTCACCTGGGCCTCTAGAAGCGACCATTGTACTCTCTGCTTCCATAAGTTTGACTTTGAGATTTTATATATAAGTGAGAACATGCAGTATTTATATTTCTGTGCCTAGCTTATTTCACTTATGGTAATGTTCCTCCACATTCATCTATGTTTTTCCAAATGACAGAATTTTCTTATATTTTAAGATTGAATAATATTCCACTGGTATATATAACACATTTTCTTTATCCCTTCATCCACTGATGGACACCTAGGTTGCTTCCATATCTTGGTCATTGTGAATAATACTGAAATAAACATGGAAGTATGACTGTTTCTTTGACAGATTTCATGTCCTTTGACTATATGCCCAGAAGTGGGGTGTTTGTATCATATGGTAGTTCCATTTTTAGTTTTCATAGGAATCTTTTTGCTGTTTTCCAAATAGTTGTATTAATTTACCTTCCCACCAACAGTGTACCAAAGCTTCCTTTTCTCCACATTTTAAACAACTTTTTATGTTTTGTCGTTTTGATAATAGGCATTCCAACAGGTGTGAGGTGATTCTCATTGTGGTCTTAATTTAATTTCCTTAATGGTTAGAGATGCTGAGTATTTTGTCGTATATCATTGGTCATTGTATGTTTTCTTCTGAGAAATATTTGTTCAGGTTATTTGCCCACCCCCCTTTTTTTTGAATTGGAGTCTCACTTTGTCACCCAGGCTGGAGGGCAGTGGCACACTCCTGGCCACTGCAGTCTCGACCTGCGGGGCTCCGGCGATCCTTCTGCCTCAGCCTTCCAAGTAGCTGAAACTACAGGCGCACGCTACCAAGCCTGACTAATTTTGATTTATTGTAGAGATGAGTTCTCGCCAAGTTGCCCAGGCGGGTCTCGAATCCGCAGGCTCAGGCAATCCACTCACCTCAGCCTCCCAAAGGCACAGGATTACAGGCTGAGCCACCAAGCCTGGCTTATTTGCCTATTTTTAAATTGGGTTCTGCTCTACTGAGTTGTTTGAGTTACTTAAATATTCTGGATATTAATATCTTAACAGATATATATTTTACAAATATAGTTGACCCTTGAACAATACAGGTTCGAACTATATGGACCTACTTATATGCCAATTTACTTCTGTCTCTGCTACTCCCGAAAAAGCAGACCAACCCTCTTTCTTCCACCTCCTCCCTAGCCTATTCAATGTGAAGACCATGAGAATGAACAAGTTTATGATGATCTACTTCCACTCTTTGAATAGGAAATCTATTTTCTCTTCCTAATGAATTTCATAATAATGTTTTCTTTTCTCTAGCTTACTTTATTGTAAGAATACAGAACATAATACATAATAAAACATATGTGTTAGTCTGTTTGTATTATTAGTAAGGCTTCCAGTCAACAATAGAATATAAGTAGTTAAGTTATTTGGGCATCAAAAGTTAAACAAATTTCGACTGTGTTGGGGATTGGATTCCCTAACCCTTGTGTTGTTCAAGAAAAAAGTGTATTTTCTTCTAATTTATGGATATCTCTTCACTCTGTTAATTTTTTCTTTTGCCGTGCAGGAGCTTTTTAGTTTGACACAACCTCGTTTGCTTATTTTTGATTTTGTAGCCTGTGCTTTTGGTGTCATATCCAAAGAATCACTGCCCAGACTGATGTCATGGAAATTTTCCCCCATGTTTTTTTCTAGTAGTTTCCATAATATAGTCTCTTATGATAGTTTGTATTTCTGTGATATCAGTTATAATGTCTGCTCTTTTACTTTGATTTTGTTTGCCTTATCTTTTTTTTATGTGTTAGTCTAGCTAAAGGTTTGCTGATTTTGTTTATTTGTTCAGAATACCAACTTTTAGTTGCATTGATATTTTCTTTCTTTCTTTTTCTGTCTGTTTTATTTATTTCTGCTCTGATCTTTATTATTTTCTTTCTTTTAACTCTGGGCTTAGTCCCCCCCCCCCCCCAGTTATTTGAGGTATAACATTAGGGTGTTTCTTTGAAATCTTCCCTTTTTTGGTGAAAGCACTTATTGCTTTTTTATTTTTATTTGTAAATTTTTTTTTTATTTTAAAGGTGTGAGGTACAATTCAGGGTTAGGTATACAAATGTTCATTATGCAGGTACCCTTGTTGATGTCACAAATAATTTTTCTTTAACAATGAATCTCACAAACATGATACTGAACAAAAAAAGCCCAAGTTTCAAAAGGATAAATACAGTATGATAATATCATACTGTATAAAAAACCACGGCACTTATTGTTATAAACTTGCTGCATTCCATAGGTTTTGGTATGTTGTATGTCCATTTTATTTTGTAGAGACTATATTAATAATTCTGACACAAGCTTGTGAGAACCCAAATAAGGTAGTGGCAATAGAGATTGTCATAAAAAGAACAACATGAAAGGTATTTAGATGCCAAGATAGACATACAAAATGATCATATGTGAGAGGTGAGAGAGGGTGGAAAACTGAGAATGATTTTCAGTGTCCAACTTGAGAGATCTATTAGTTAGACTAACTGATATAAAAACAACTTCACAATCTTACTGTGCTTAACCCAATAAAGGTTTATAATTTTCTCAGTCCAATGCATGTTGGTAGTGGTGAGTGGGGGTGTCCTTGGTTCAGACAGTCATTTAGGGAACCAAATGTCTTCCACTTAGTAGTTCTGTAATTCCATAGGGTTTCAGACACCTTTTGTGAAGCAGAGTCATCTGGTTGACAAAGAAAGGAGGAAGTGTGGAGGATTGCAAGGTGATTTTTAGAGTCAAGGCATGGGAAGTGTGTATCTCACTTCTGCCACATTCCATTGGCCAGAAGGGATGCATATGGCCACCCGTAATTGCCAAGGAACCTAGGAAAAGCGGTCTCTCTGAGTAGAAGGAGAAGAAAATGAAGTTTGCTGTAGATACAAGCACATACTGCCTTTCCAGTCATCAAGTATATTTATTACTTACTACTCCTCTCTCACATAGAAGACATTCATTCTTTTTACAAGGAGACTGCTGAAAGTCCCAACCAGCCACTCATTCTGCTCAAAGTGCAGAATCTTCTGATGATTTACAATGAGAACTGTGTCCCATTATAGTTTGGTGACTTCTAGTTTAAAGTAACACATTTTCTGCCCTCTCCCCACCCACATATAATTGTGTAATAGAGATTGAATAAGCATGAGTAAACACAAATACATACTTCCATTCAGAAAGAAACAGTAAGAAAGCACATAGTCACTGGTGTGGCAATGCTGAAATCCACTAGACCAATATTATGAAAGGCCCCCTACCTTGAAGGTAGAGGAAGTCCACTGATTAGTCCTGGTTCTGCTATATGAGTGAAGCTCCCTGTCCATGACCTCTGGTTCTGCAATCTGAGATGTTCTTGCCTGTCCACATCTGAAAAAGATATTGGGAAGTTTGCCTTTCTTGAAGGAGGCATTGCTTTCATAGCCTGTTCTTGCTCGAGGGATGTTTTAAGGATCACTGAACACTCACTTGTGTTTTAAGACCAGGTTTATCATTTCCTTGTCAGAACAACTTTTCAAAAGAGTCATAGGCTCCTGATCTTATTGTATTCAGACAGTTCCATGTGCCAATAACCACATTCAAGTTTTTTTCCTAGACTAGTTCTCAGATTTGCTTTTTTTCTTTTCAAAATCATTTTCTTATTTCCATGTTTTTCTTTCAACATATTAGAGGCTACCTGAGTCTACATGCAACAGTTAACACAGGTAGGAGCTTAGGATCCTTAATCAATCTTTGCCACAAGATCGAGTCACTTTAACTGAGAAGTTTTACTTCAAGCTTTTCTCAGTTTTATCTCTGATTATTAAAGGTGTTGTAACAGTGTTTTTTTCTAAACTTCTTTAATCTCTTCTCTTCCATTTCTACTTGTAAGTAAGCCAATTCTTTTTTAAGCTCATTGCTTTCTTGTAATACCTTGTCTAAGCAAGCCCATGGCAGGCAACACACAGCATTCTGATTCTTTCTGGCTACTTCTCTGAGATCTTGGGGTTTTGTTGGCAAGTGGTCTGTCTTCTAAATTGTCATAGGCAACCATTTTATTCAATATTTTCCTGTTGTATAACATCATTTGCCATCTTTTTATAACCTATGGCAGCTAAAAACCAATGACAGTTGTATCTTTACTGCCTGGTTTCCAGCTGCTGAGCCAATGCCCCATGTTTTTGGTGTTTATTTTCACAGTTCCTCACCTTAAGATACCAGTATAATTAGGCAAGGCAAACCTCAATGCCTCAATACAATAAATTGTGTTTTTTCCTTTATTGTGTAGCTGTCTAATATAATAATATGCTATGGGGAAGGGTTTTATTCTAAGTAGTCTTTCAGAGACCTAGGATTCTTCCTTTTAGTGCCTTGCCATATCTTAGACCCTTGGTATTTTTCAAGGATTTTGTGCTTCCTATCAGACAAAGGAAGAGATAGAATATGAAGGATTATGAACTGGGAGGGAGAGACATAATTTTTACCTACATTCTACTGTTGGTAGAGCTAGCCACATGGCTATACCTAACTGCAAAAGCCTGGGTAATTATTATTTTTTCTTTTTTTGAAGTGAACAAATAAAAATTGTATGTATTTATGTGGTAAAACATGATGTTTTCATACATGTATATGTTGTGAAAATGCCTTAATCAAGTCATTAACACATACATTTCCTCACATACTAATGTTTTGTGGTGAGTACACTTAAAATTTCCTCCCTTAACAACTGCTCAGTATACAATATATGATTATTGACTATGGTCACCAAATTATACAGTAGATCTCTTGAGCTTATTCTTCCTACCTAACTGGAATTTTGTATTCTTTGACCAATGTCACTCCTTCCCAGCAACAATCCCAACTTCTGGTAACCACTATTCTACTCTCTGCTTCTATGTGCTCAAATATTTAGAGTCCACATCTAAGTGTCATCATGTGGTGTTTTCTTTCTGTGCCTGGCTTCTTTCACTTAACATAGTGTCCTTCAGGTTCATTCGTGTTGTCCCAAGTGACAGAATTTCCTTCTTTTAAAAAACTGAATAGTATTCCATTGTATGTATATATCACATTTTCTTTATCCATTCATCTATTAATAAACACTTAGCTTGACTTCATATCTTTACTATTGTGAATAATGCTACAATGAATACTACAGCACAGATCTCTCTTTGACATACTGATTTTGCTTCCTTTGAATACATACCCAGAAGTGAGATGCCTAGGTTATGTGGTAATTCTATTTTCAGTGTTTTTTTTAGAAACTTCCATATGATTTTCCATAATGACTGTACTAATTTGCATTCCCACTAGCAGTGTACCAAGGTTTTCTTTTCTCCACTTCCTCACCAAGACTTATTTCTTATTTGTTTTGATAACAGCCATCGTAATGGGTGTGAGGCAATATCTTATTGTGGTTTCAGATTTTGTTTTTCTGATGATTATTAAGAGTGGGGCATATTTTCACATATGTGTTGGCCGCTTATATGCCTTCTTTTAAGAAATGTCTATTCAGGTCCTTTGCCTATTTTTAATAGAGTTGGGTTTTTTTTGACATTAAGTTGTTTGAGTTCCTTATATATTTTGGATATTAACCCCTGATCAGGTAAATGGTTTGCAAATATTTTCTTCTAATCTGTGTGTTGTCTTCTTACTCTGTTAATTGTTTCCTTTTCTGTGTAGAGGTTTTTAGTTTGATGCAATCTCATTTGCTTATTTTTGTTTTTGTTGCTTGTGTTTCTGGGGTAGTCTAAAAATGTCACAGGGCAGTAGTTCCTATTTATGCTCAAGAAAAAAGAAAATAGGGATTGCCACAATTGACTAGACGGATGGTTAGGGGTATGGTACTACTTACTTTGATAAAGAAATATATATATACTGGAAGAAGCAAGGCTTCAGTGTATATATTTAGAGAAGAAGGGGGAGTTTGGGATAGATGGTGTGATTTTTAAACCTGTTGATTTTGAGATGGTTCTGACTCATCTCATGGGCGAGTGGAAAAAATAATTATAAACATCAAACTAGAGATCAGATGGAAGATATTTTTAGAAATAGATTTGGTAGTAATTTATATATATGTTAATAATTTGATCACCCAACACAATTTTAGTATATCTATTGCTTCTCAACCTCAAACTCTCTCTTACTTTCAGACTATCTTTTGGTCTCATTCTTTTTTTTCCCATTTTCTTTTATTTATTCTTTGTTCACACTTTTGCACTTTCTATTTTTCTACCTTCTCCTTTTTCTCCCTCTCTCCACATTCTACTAGTATTCTTTATAAAAAGTAGCTAAATCTATATTTTAACAATTATGATTTTAAACAAAAGAGCACATCAATTAAGAAGTATACTATTAAAATAAGTGCTTTAATTTTGAATGAGCAATAGTAATCTAGAAATGCCATAGACATTAATTATTACCACATGTATTTATAATCAAACTGGCAAAAAAAATTAAAGTAGTTGGGCAACAACTCTGGATTTCATTTTTCTAAATTTATTATGCTGATATTTTTCCAAGTTGGTGTCCAGTACAGTTAATCTCTAGAGTTTTGGGGTTTGCTCTAACTGTAGCAGACATTTATTTCCATATTCTCTTTTCTGTCTTGTTGCAACAGAAACCTAAGAAAAAGAAAATTTTGTATTTATTTTTTTCTACTTAATAAGCAGTTATATAAGTTATGCTCACCAGAGTTACTTTGGTCTTTGAAAATGATTTAAAGACATACCTTTTGGTTAACTGTATGTAGCAAAGGGAACTGCTGGTTCTGTGGTTCTGTGAAAGAAACAAAAAGGGCAATTATTGTAGAAAAAAGACAATAATATAAGAGGGGTCACTGGTAATGCCAAGGATTTGTACCTAAAGGAGCCAAGAATATCTTGTCAACATCATAGAATCCATACTAATAGTGAGGAAAGTAGTTTGGCTAGAAATTAGAAATAATTATATCAGTTGGAATATCACAAATTAAGTAGAAATAAATAATCCGTATGTATGTTAGCTCTCTGTTTATAAAGACTCTGAAACTCTAACCCTAAAAATAGCCTGGTCTAGAGATGTTGTAGGACAATAAGTATCTTCACATAAAAATCATTTGGGGATACTTTTTTCCTCTCCCACTTTATGTAAAGTCCTTTGTGTTATTGCTTTGAAGAACTGAAGGTAAATTTCTTTCTTGGTATGACTTCTTAGTCTAACCCAATGGACAGCAGAAGGGCTTTCTTAACTGTGCTACTTTTTTGAAGCAACAAGGAAAAGAAATAAACCAAGTTCAAATTTGTGTCATTTCAAGGAGTGTTAACAGTTACTTGAGATATTATATGTGACTCCTACTTTTAGTACTACAGATGGTTTACACATTTTTTTTAAAACATATTTTATATTTTAAAATTGTGGTGTACAGTTAAGGGTTAGGTTTACAAATATGCATCGTTCAGGCACCCTTGTTGATAAGGGATGTCTCCCTGTCCCCAGACAGATATTGACTACCATTTAGTCCCACCTCCCTTCCCCTCCCTACTCCCCCCATAGTTTCCCACCACTGTCAGTCCTTTTCTTTTAGTATTATGATAGATGTTCAAGGTCCACTATATGAGTGAGAATATGTGATACTCAGATCTTTGTTTCTGTGAGAGATCACTCAGTATTATAGACTCTAGTTCCATCCAGGTTCCTGCGAAATTTGTGATTTTGTTCTTGTTTATGGCTGCATAGTATTCCATCATGTATATGCACCAGATTTTTAAAATCCAGTCCTCTTTTGATGGACAGAATGGTTGGTTCCATGTTCTTGCTATTGTGAACAATGCTGTGATAAATATTCGTGTGCAGGTATCTTTTTGATAGAGTAATTTGAATTCTTCAGGGTATATTCCCAGTAGGGGGATTATAGGGTCATATGGGAGGTCGATATTTAGAACTTTTAGGAATTGCCACACTGCTTTCCACAGAGGTTGCACTAGTTTGCACTCCCACCAACAGTGTAAGAGTGTTCCCTTTTCCCCACACCCTCTCCAGCAATTGTTATTTTTTGAGTTATTGATAATTGCCATTCTGACTGGTGTTAGGTGGTATCTCAGTGTGGTTTTGATTTGCATCTCCTTGATGATTAGTGAGGTTGAACATTTCTTCATGTGTCTGTTGGCTGCTCGGTTGTCTTCCTTTGAGAAGTTTCTGTTCATATCTTTTGCCCACTTTACAAGGGGGTTGTTTGTTTTTTTTCCTTTCAGTACGTTTGAGTTCCTTGTACATCCAAGGTGTTAACGTTTGTCGGACCTGGAGTTAGTAAATACCTTTTTCCCAGTCTGTGTGCTGTCTCCCTGCTCTCTTGATGGTTTCTTTGACTTTATAGAATCTTGTCAGTATAATGAGGACCCAGTTGTCTATCTTATCTCTTATGGCCTATGAATTTCGGGTTTTGTTCAGGAATCGGATGCCAGTTCCAACTTCCATAAGGGTATGTCCTGCATTTTCTAAAGTTCTTATGGTTTGAGGTTTTACATTTAGGACTCTAATCCATTTAGAGTTAATTTTTGTGTATGGGAATAGATAGGGGTCTTGTTTGAGTCTTCTGCATGAGGTCAGCCAGTTTTCCCAGCACCATT
>NW_007247881.1:209431-212402 GCF_000164805.1 Carlito syrichta | reverse complement strand
CTTATTTTGATACCCCTGATTGCCTTCTCTTCTCTGATTGCTCTAGCCAGGACTTCCAATACTATGTTGAACAGGAGGAGTGATAGTGGGCATCCTTGTCTTGTTCTAGTTTTCAGGGGAAATGGTTCCAATTTGTGTCCATTTAGGAGTATGCTGACTGTGGGTTTCTCATAGATGTCTTTTACTATTTTGAGGTATATTCCACGTGTGCCTAGATGTTCGAGGGTTTTTATCAAGAAGGGGTGCTGGATTTTATCAAAAGCTTTTTCTGCATCTGATGATATAATCATGTGGTTTTTGTTTTTACATCTGTTGATGTATTTAATTACATTTACGGTTTTACAAATGTTGAACCAGACTTGCATCCCGGGGATGAAGCCTACTTGATCATGGTGGATGATTTTTGAGATGTCTTGTTGAATCCGGTTTGCTAGGATCTTGTTGAGAATTTTAGCATCTATGTTCATCAAAGATGTTGGCCTGTAGCTCTCTTTCTTTCTTGGGTCTTTATCTGGCTTGGGTATCAATGTGATGTTAGCTTCATAAATGATTTGAGGAGAGTTCCATCTTTCTCAATCACCTGGAGTACCTTCAGTAGGATTGGTATCAGCTCCTCCTTAAATGTCTTGTAGAATTCTGCTGGAAAGCCATCTAATCCAGGGCTTTTTTTTTTTTTGTAGGTAGTTTTCTAATTATGTAGTCAATTTTCTTGATTGTTATTCATCTATTTAGGGCCTCAATTTCTTCTTGTTTCAACTTAGACAGGCTTTGTTATGTCAGAAAGTTCTCCATTTCCTTAAGGTTTTCAAGTTTGTTTCCATACAAGTGTATATAGTAGTCTCTAATGATCTTTTGTATTTCTTCAGGGTCAGATATGACTTTTGTGTTTCTGATTGTGTTTATTTGGGCTTTCTTTCTCTTTTTCTTGGTCAGTCTAGCTAGGGGACCATCAATCTTGTTTATCCTTTAGAAGAACCAGATTTTTGTTTCATTGATTTTTTTTTTTTTTGTCTTCTATGTCCTGGATTTAGGCTTTTATTTTGGTGATCTGGATTCTTCTGCTGAAATTAGGGTTTTGGTGGTCTTGCTTTTCCAGCTTTCTTAGGTGGCTTGTTAGGCTTTTAATTTGGCATCCTTCCAATTTCTTCATGTGTGTTTGTAGGAATATGAATTCTCCTCTTACTACAGCTTTTGTGGAGTCCCAGAGATTTTGGTAGGATGTCTCTTCATTTTCATTTGTTTTCTGGTATATTTTAATCTCTGTTTTAATTTCATTGTTGACCCAGGAGTTGTTTAGCATCATGATGTTTAGTGTCCATGTCTTTGTGGGTTTTGGGGGGATCTTGTTGGTGTTAATGGTTATTTTTATTCCACTTGGTCTGAGAAGGTGCATGGTAAAATTTGGTCCATTTTAAATTTGCTTATGTTTGATTTATGGCCAAGTATGTGGTCGATCTTAGAGTACTTTCCATATGGTGATGAGTAGAAGGTATATTCTGTGGTCGTTGGATGGAGTGTTCTGTAGGTATCAGTTAAGTTAATTTGGTCAAGAGTCACACTGAGGTTCCAGATCTCGTTGCTGATTTTTTTGTCCTGATGACCTGTCTAGGTTTTTGAGTGGAGTATTGAAGTCCAGAGCTATGATGGTGTTAGAGTTGATATCTTTTTTGAGTTCACATAGAAGCTGCTTTATGAAAGTTGGCACTCCTATGTTGGGTGCATATATGTTTAGGATGGATATTTCTTGTTGATGAATTGGACCTTTTATCATTATGTAGTGGCCTTCTGTATCTTTTTAAAATTTTAATAGCTTGAAGGGTATTTTGTCTGAAATTAAGATCGCTACTCCTCCTTTCTTTTGTGTTCCATTCGCCTGAAAGTTTGTTTCCCATCCTCTTACTTTGAGTCTGTGAGTGTCATTTCTAGTGATGTGAGTCTCTTGAAGGCAATAGATTGTTGCCTAGTGATATTTTATCCAGTTTGCCATTCTATGTCTTTTCAGTGGTGCATTTAGTCCCTTCACATTTAGGCTAATTATTGAAATGCAGGAGTTGATCCCTGTCATAAGGTTCTTACAGAGTTGTTGTTCCTGTTTGTTTGTTGTCTTCCTTTTGGTTTTGGAGTTGGTTCAAGTGTATTTTTAATCATTTGCCTGTACTCTTGTGAAGAATGTTGTTGTTCTTTTTTCCTTTTCTTCTGTGTTCAGTACTTTCTTAAGTGTTTCTTGTAGAGGTGGTCTGGTGGCAGCCTAGGTTCTTAGGGATTGGATATCTGGAAACGATTTAAATTCTCCCTCACTAATGAAGCTTAGCTTGGCTGGGTACGTTATTCGTGGTTGAAATTGTTTATCTTTTAGAACTTTGAAGATAGGGCTCCAGGCTCTTCTAGCCTGGAGGATTTCTGTAGATAAATCTACTGCTATTCTAATTGGTCTTTTTTGGTAGGTAGTCTGGCCTTTTTCTCTTGCTGCCTTTAGGATTTTTTCTTTTATAGCTACTTTGTTTAGGCAAATTATTATGTGTCTGGGAGTTGGTCTTCTCATTTGTTGTCTTGCAGGGGTTCTCTGAATCTCTTGTGCTTGAATTTTTGCATCACTGATGAGATGAGGGAAGTTTTCTTGAATGATTTCAGGAAATGTTTGTTCCAGTGTGACCTCTGACTCACTCTCTCCCTCAGGAAGGACAATTACTCTTAGATTGGGTCTCTTGAGGTAATCATTCATCTCCTGAAGGCTTTGTTCTGATTTTTTAAGCTTCTTTTCTATGTTTTTGACAGTTTGGATTAGTTCTGTATTTTGGTCTTCAAGTTCTGAGATTCTTTCTTTTGCTTGGCAAATTCTGCTTTCCATGCTTAATAGTTTGTTATTTATTTCCAGCACAGTATTCTTTACTGCTGTTATTTCTGTCATCAGCTCCTTCCTATTTTCCTCTTGTCTCTCCTCAATTTTTAAATTCTCTCTATTAGTGTCTTG
>NW_007247881.1:197364-209260 GCF_000164805.1 Carlito syrichta | reverse complement strand
GTTATTCAGGGGTGGAGGGGTTGCTTTTACTTCTGTTTGTTCAATCTCCTATTCTTCCTACTGTATTTCCTCTTGCTTTGTTCAGTTCTGAAGTTGGGCTGTAGGTTGAGGGCAGTTCTTTTTGTAGTTTTGAGATTTAATTAAGGGGGGAGCTGTGATTCAAAATCTCTCCACAGATCCTGGTATCCACCAACAGGTTTATGGATAGTCTGAAACTCATTTCCCACTGCCTTGGAGTCTGTCCATGCAGTGGGATTTAGGTTTACTCCCTGAAAGCAAAATGAGGTTAACAGAAGGAAGAGAATGGAGCAGGAAGTAGGGGGAGGAGGGGGGTGGAGAGAGAGAGGAGTGAGAGTAAAAAGAGATAAGTGTACCAACTGGTAAGTGAAAAGAGACACAACGACTGAAACAAATATAAAGAAAAACAATAACCACAACTGAAAACTAACCAACAACCATATAAAAAGCTAAAACATACAATGATGCTAGCATACACACTGACCAACCTCCTTATTGGTGTGCTATTCCTCTATACAAAGATGGGGTTTACAGAGAAATAAGAAAAAAGGAAAAAAGAAACAAAAGGGAAAAGGGATAGATTAAAGTCAGTAGACTAACAGAACCAAACAAGCACACTCTGAGACTTTTCCTTTAAGTTCAATGTCCTTTCAGCTCTGATTTCTAGCTGTCTTTGCAGGCTGGTAGAATTGTTCACAGTTAGGGTCAGTTGCCCCTGGCCTGCTGTGAAGAACAGTTGAGATATAGGCCCCCTGTCCAGTCTATTAGTGAGATCTGGCTTTTTCTATTTATCAAGAGGGATGAGCTTCTGCCATTCCTGTTTTGATGTTGTTACCTTGGATCCCAGCAGGTGGTGCTATCTCACTGCTGCAGTCCAGAGGGGAGTGAGCTGGTTATGGATCCGTGACCTGCAGCGGCAACTTCCCCATATACTATTTATTTATTTTGAGTCAGAGTCTACTCTGTCTCCCAGGCCATAGGGCACTGTCATGCTCCCAACCACCACAGCTTTGACCTACTGGGCTTAGGCAATTCTTCCACCTCAGCTTTCCAAGTAGCTGGAACCACAGGCACATGCCACCATGCCCAGCTTAATTTTTGAATTATTGTATAGATGAGATCTTACCAAGTTAGCCAGCCTCATCTCAAACCTGTGTTCTCAGGCAATCCTCTCACCTTGCCTTTCCAAAGTGCTGGGATTATAGGTCAGAGCCACCGTTCCTGGCCTAATTTTTCATTTATTGTAGATATAAGGCCTTGCCAAATGGCTGAGTCTGGTCTCCAATGTATAGGCTCAGGCAGCTGCATGGTTTTCTAGAGCAGAGATGGTGGGGGTGGAGAGGTTATCTACCTTGAAGAAGGTCTCCAAGTTGGTGGATGCCTACAGATTAGATCAGTTTCTGCACTGAGCTTACATGGCTCTCACTGGGTGGGACCCCATGGACCCTGGTCCCTGGAGTCCTCAGGTTTTCTGTGTGGCACCCCTGTTCTAACATTAAAGACAACCATGCAGGAAACTGATCCCAGAGGGGGTGTGTGCAGCCTGGGACATGGTTGCAGTTGGGACACCTCAGGCTTCTCCTGTGATATCTCCCTAGAATTTGGACTGGCTTTGGGCTCTCTGCCTCATGCTCTCATCCCAGGGCTACTCTACCTCACCTCACCTCCAGCCCTGGTAAAGAACTCAGGTAGGAGAGGCCATCACTATCTCCCAAGCTCCTTTGCCACCCTAACCTGAAACTTGTCTCCACTGCAGGGTAGATGCTCCCAGGCACTGGGTCCCTGCCCTCTGGGGCCATCACTCCACATAATGGAAGGACTGAATATTGCCACACTCAACTGTGCTCTGAGTTCTGGGTCTGGGCTGTGGTCCAAGCTGGTTCTCTCCCTAATTCTGGCTGGGTCTGGGACACTAATTTTCTCCACTCCCTTGTTCAGGGCATGTTGTCCTGCCACTTTTGGGAGGAAGGTGCTGAGATTGAAGGATTTCCTGTTGCTTCCTGGGGCTGTGGATATCTGCTGACACATATGGCTGTGATATCTTTGGATTCCTAAAGATATCATCAAAATCAGGTGCAAGAGGGTATGGCAGAGGGGCTTAGAGTGGTCTAGCCATCATTCATTGCCCTAGGTCTGTTTTCAGAAGCATCTTAGAGTAGAGGATGAGGAGAAACAACCACAGAAATGAGTTAATGAGGCCAGTGTTCTCCCCCTCATTATTACCCCAGAAGATGACTTGGGAGTTGACTTGGTGCTGGACTCAACCTCAGGAACAGATCACACTGTATACTTCTCAGCTAATTTCTGGAGACCTGAAGGTGCCTCAGCACCATGTCATGCACCAGGAACCAGGCTCAGAATAGTCTGTCCTGAAAGAACTCCTGCAGCCCAACAGGGACAGCTTCAGCAGGTGCTTTAGGCATATTGGTGGGAGCCAGGCTGGAAAGGGTGTCCTGTGAAAGGTCAGTTCCTTCACCCTGCTCCAAACCTGGGCACCTCCTACTGACCTGTGCTGGGTCCTTTCTTGCCACTACTGCAGTCCAGCTGTGCCCAGGAGGCCATGGTTAGAGAAAGGCCTAGGCAGAAAAATGTTCATCACGCTACTACTTCTCATCGGTGTCGTGTCAAGGGTGGTCTCCATGTCTGGGAGTGTTCAGGGTCCACCACCCAGTCCATGAGGCCATACCCTGATACAGGTTTGTACAGTGTTTATTATTTAGCCTACTTAGAAATTTAAAGAAATTTTTGAGCTGAAATTTAAGCACAATGAAGATGCCATTCATAGTGAGTGTATTTAGTTGCTTTTTTTTTTAAGTTACACTCTTACTCCCTTGCCCAGGATGCTGTGCATACTCATAGCCACCCCAGCATAAACCCACTGGGCTCAGGTGATCTTTCCACCTCAACCTTCCAAGTTGCTGGAAAAACAGGCATCCACTACTATGTCCAACTACTTTTTGATTCATTGTGAGGATCAGGTCTTGCAAAATTGCTGGGGCTTGTCTTGAATCCATGGGCTCAGGCAATCCACTTACCTCAGCCTCCCAAAGTGCTGGGATTACAGGCTTAGTCACCGAGCCTGGCCAGTTACACTTCGAGGAGTATTTTCCATATGTTTTTTTCTCAACCAGAGAATAATATTGAAGACATTTTGTGGTATCATTCCTTTAACTTTATATAATTAACATAGTTGATTTTGTTTATTTTACTGGTCCAATTTGTTCAGGTGATAAATAAGATAATTTTATAAGTCAAGGGGTTGCTTTGACTTCTGTCTGTTTTCTTCTATCAAACAAGACAGTTTTTGGTGTGTAATAAATATTTCATAACTAGATATAAATAATTCTCTTAGTGTGAGTTGGTGGCTTTATGTAAGAGACTGAAGATACCCAGAGTAATGAAACGGCATTGATTCTACATGTGGATTCTATAAACAGTCGTCCACTCTCATACTTTGCATGTTATGTGTATTATAAATTGTATTTTTACAATTATCTTAACAAGTTAGGTCAGAAAAATACAACCAAACACTGAGTGTTCTCACATATAATTGCGGGGTAAATACTGGGTATACGCAGACATCAAGAAGAAAATGGCAAACACTGGGGACTAATGAGGGGGGAAGGAGGGAGTCCAGCATAGAAAGACTGCTTATTGGATACCATCATCCAGTTTGGGGGTGATGAGTTTAACAGAGGCTTAAATCTCACCATTACACGATATACCCATGTAACAAACCTGCACGGGTACCCACTAAATTCACAAGAGAAAAAAAAAATCAAATCTTGAAGAAGAAAAAATATCTTTACAGTTAATTAAGTGAAAATGGGTCATCCTAAAGCTCTTCATCCTTGTCATCTTCATCATGAGAATCTGAGGATGTGGTGGAACAGGGGAGCCTGGTCCTGCTGTCTTGGGTGACAGAGGCAGAAGAGGTGGAGGGGAGGCAGGAGATGCTGAACACTTGGTGCAGCTTCACAGAAACATGTCTTAATAACTGTCTGAGGCCAGGCACAGGGGCTCATGACTATAATCCCAGCACTTTGAAAGCATGGGATGAGATGATTGCCTGAGCCTGCAGGTTTGAGACCAACCATGGTAACTTCCTGAGACCTCATTTCTACAATAAATTAAAAAAATAACTGGGCATAGAAGTGCATGCCTGTAGCTCCAGCTACTTGGAAGGCTGAGGTGGAAGGATCACCTGAGCCCAGCAGGTTGAGGCTGTGGTGGCTGAGAGTGTTCCATTTCCCTACAGCCTGGGTGAAAAAGTGACTCCAACTCAAAAAAAAGAAAGCTGAGTTCAGACAGGAGGTCAACTGGCCTGCTCTGCTGGGTTTTGGTTGGGCAGGTAGATCTGTGGGACCCTATTTTTATGGCTGTAGCAGAAATTCCCATTGTTTATGGCAAGGAAGGGCACTAGAGGAAAGAAAAGAAGAAACTCATACTTTTGTCTCCATGTAAGAGCTCGTTGCTCCTGAATTTGTCTCTTGTGACAAAGACAGATGGTCAGAAACTATATAATATGGATAAAATTTGATATAAACATAAAAAATATATGACAATTAAGTTCACAAACTTATCCTAGGAGAAGTGCTACAAGCCGCATTGCTGAATATCACTGGGGTCACCTTCGAAGTACTCCCTCACAGAAGCTATGGGTTGTGGCCAGTGCCTAGTCCACTAATCAAAGCTATTTTCGAATTCCTATGAAATGGCCATCAGAGCTGTCATCATGAGAATGTTGTGATTTAAATTAAAACCACAAACATTAAATTTCTTGTGAAATGGCCAGGCACAGTGGCTCAGCCTGCAATCCCAGCACTTTAGGAGGTGAAGGCAAGAAGATTTCTGAGCCCGGTGATTCAAGACCAGCCTGGACAATTTAATGAGACCTTGTCTCTACAATAAATACAAAATAAACTAGGTATGGTAGCACACTTCTGTAGTTCCAACTAGTTGGAAGACTGAGGCAGAAGGATCACCTGGGCCCAGCAGGTTAGGGCTGGAATGACTGTGAGCATGCCAGTGCACTACAGCATGGGCAGAAGAGTGAGACTCCAAATTTTAAAAAAGTCTGAAAAAGAAGATAGGGTGACACTGAATGTGAGAAGCATTTGGAAAGTAATGTAGTGTGATGGGAAAAATATATTGAGGTAGCCAGGCATGGTGGCAAGGATCTGTAATTCCAGCTATTTGGAAAGCTGAGGCATATGGATCGCCTAAGCCCACCAGGATGAGGTTGCAGTGGTTGTTAGTGTGCCAGTACACTCCAACCTGGGTGACAAGAGTGAGACTCCAACTCAAAAGAAAAGAAAAGAAAATACACAGAGAGACCAATGGAATACAAAGTTTAAAATAGACACAGATATGGAAATGCATTACACGATGAAAGCGAAAGGAGCGGAAGAGCAGATGTGGCCTTGCTGTGTCCTCCTGGAGACTGATGCTCACACATGTGCAGAGACTTAGTCTTCCAGTGTGTTTGCTTCCTGCAGATCTTCCTTCTCACCCAGAGAGGTGACTGAGCCCTTCTAAGTGATCAGAGTATTGGAATCAGCATCTGTGCAATGTGAGTCCTTTAACATGTCAGTCTGATAAAAGAGTAACTGATATAATATGCAACAGACAGTCCATCACATTATAAGTTAGTGATGAATAATGTTCTAAAAATGAGATTATTCTTAAATTATTTAGGAAACACAGATTTTGTTATTTTTGAATAAAATATGTACACTTACTTTCAATATATGTAAACATTTTAAAAGTTGATGCTGTCAAGGACATGGTTCCTGTAATCCAATGTCCATCACAAGATGATATTCTCTTATAAATTCTCTTACTCCACTTTCACTGTATCATCAAATAAAGGAATTACTTTTTCTTCTTAAAGTGTGATCCAAAGAAGCTGTTATTGGTAATCAAACCTCTCAGGTATGTTTCTGTGTTTGGAAAATACTTCAATTTAGCCCTAGTCTTTAAAGATACCTTATTTAAGTGTTTAAGATAATTTATATCAGCTGTATATTTATTTTTAAAGTAGGTCTCACTCTCACCCAGGCTGGAATGTAGTAGCATGATTATGTCTCACTGCAGTCTCAACCTATGGGCACAAGAAATCTTCTGCCTAAGGCTTCTGAGTAAGTGGGGACCACATTAATTAATTTATCTGTAATTTATTATGGAGTCATCAACATTGAAAGGAACATTCACTTTCATTATTTGATTCTGTCCATCTGTTTTTCTTGAACAAGTCCACTTTTCATTCCAAATCGTTGCAACCCACACTTGGGGCAATGTAGTCATTTAAAAACAACAGCTCAAGGGTCAACCATCTGCAGCCACCTATAAACTTCAGTGGTGTTCCTTGTTGTTTTTTCACAGCTATCTTTCTACAACAAGTCTTAGGAAAACATTTTTCACCTTCATGCACCTTCAAAACACATAGACTTTGTTACACCTTGAGGAAGTTAGTGATGGTCCGAAAGGCTCTGCCACCCACTCAGCAGGCATGACTGAAGGCTGCAAAAGCACCATCATACCTTATCGACCTCAAAGTAAAGAGCCCTCATTTTTCTTTTGTTTTTCTTTTTTGAGTTGGAGTTTCACTCTGTCTTCCAGACTGGAGTGCAGTGGCACACTACCGGCCACTGCAGCCTCGACATACTGGGCTCTGGTGATCTTTCTGCCTCAGCCTTCCAAGTAGCTGGAACTAGAGGCGCATGCTACCACGCCCGGCTAATTTTTATTTATTTATTTATTGTAGAGATGAGGTCTCATCAAGTTGCCCTGATGGGTCTCGAACCCGCGGGCTCAGGCAATTCACTCACCTCAGCCTCCCAAAGCACGGGATTACAAGCTGAGCCACTGAGCCTGGCCAAGCCCTCATTTTCCAATGCAAGCTATGTTCTAAAAGAATTTAAGAATGGAGACCTTCCAGATTAAATATGATGATGATGGTGAGACCTTGTCTCTACAATAAATTTTAAAAAATTAAGCATGCATGCTCGTCACTGCACTCCAACCTCGGCAAGAAGAGTGAGACTCCAATTCAAAAAAAAAATTGCATTATACAAAAAAAGTGCCAGCAGTCACCTTAATCAAGTGAATAAAAGTAATCTCAACTGTAGTAGGACATATCAGTATCAGGTATGCACACAGATGATACCACAGGAGTCCTGATATCATAGACCAAAAATATAGTCAAGTTTTACCTACATTTAATAGTTAACAAAATGTATTTTATACTGAATTTCAACTACAGGTATCTCCCAAGTTCTGTAATCTCCAAATGTGAATTTATTTTTTTTAACTTCCTAAATAGCAAGTCTCTTCTAATTATTCTTTTGTTTTTCTGACTTAGAGTCTCACTCTATTGCCCGGGTTGGAGTGCAGTAGCATGCTCAGGGCAACCCAGTGTCGATTTCTGGTCTCTGGCGATTCATTCACCTCAGACTTCCAAGTAGCCAGAGGTACAGGCATGCGCTACCACACCTGGCTAATTTTGAATTATTGTAGAGATGAGGTCTCGCCAGGTTGTCGGGGCTGGTCTTAAACCTGCCATCTCAGGCAGTCCACTCACTTCAGCTTCCCAAAGTGCTGGGATGACAGGCTGAGCCCCTGAGCCTGGGCTAATTATTGTTTAGTCAGACCTTTCAGACTTATTCTGGGCAGCACTTGCCATCCTGTTTGTGTGCATTTTAACAGCCATGTTCTGGATGGAGCTGATGGAACATCCAGAAGGAATCTTAATAATACTTGTTTCCATCCTTCACTAGTATCTGAGGATCTACGCCATCTCAAGGAGAAATCTTGGGGACCTTGTGTTTCCCTGTTCCATAGCCACATGGGAAGATTTTAAATACTGCAGATCATAAATTCATGGTAAGAACTGTTCAAGGCAGCTAAGCAGCAGGGAAGAACAAGCAAGAGTAAATGTTGCAATGTTGGGAGAAGTGTTTGTTACAGCCTTTGACTCTCACAAGATCAAAAACTTGTTAAAAGAAACTTAATAGGGAGGACCATCACAAGTATAGAAGTAAAGGTTCGCAAGTACTAAAAACATGACAGTCCAGTAGGGAAACTGGCTACAGTCCCTGCCCTGGGATACGTTTAGCTGAGAACCAGCCATTTCTTTCACTTCCTCCCATTTTCTCTGGGATTATTCTCTCAGGTGAAGTTATGTATATCATGTCATTTTTGAAATTTGTGTGTGTGTGTGTTGGAGTCTCACTCTTTTGCCCAGACTGGAGTGCAATGGCATGCTGCCAGCCACCACAGCCTCAACCTGCTGGGCTCCAGTGATCCTTCCACCTCAGCCTTCTAAGTAGCTGGAACTACAGGCATGCGCTACCATGCCTGGCTAATTTTTGATTTATTGTAGCGATGAGGTCTCGCCAAGTTGCCCAGATGGGTCTCGAACCCAAGGGCTCAGGCAATCCACTCACTTCAGCCTCTCAAAGCATGGGATTACAGGCTGAGCCACTGAGCCCTGCTTTCTTTTTGAAATTTTAAATTATTTTTTGAAGTCTAGGGACAAGAGAATCATGGGATTGTGAATGAGGCCAAGTCCTATACCTACACTACCAATTGCCTAAATATCTGGGTCATGATCCTCAGAATCTTTTTGACCATTGGTGTCACCACTGTTTCAGGTTGGTCATCTTGGTACTTGTTTATTTATTTATTTAGAGTGGAACACTTGCACTGTCGCCCAGAGTAGAGTGTAGTGGCTACCATGCCAGGCTATTTATTTATTTGTTTATTTTAGAGGTGAGGCCTCACCAAGTTGCTCAGGTTGGTCTCAAACCCCTGAGATCAGATAATCCTCTCAGACAATCCTCTTGGCCTCTCAAGGTGCTGGGATTACATGCTTGAGCCACCAAGCTCATCTTCTTAGTGTTACAATAGACTGAGGCAATGTGAACTGCCCATTGCAGGGCCCCTCGTACTCTACTTTCCATTTCCTGCCCACTTCCCTTTCCACATTATACAGCAGCTTGTACTAATACCATTTTCTACTATGGCAGTCAATAAAGTGCATGTTCTGGCAAAAATGAAATAAAATAAAATAAAATGAAAAATAACGGAGTAAGTCTTATATAATTTCATGCTTTTCTGCCAGAATACTGAGATGCAATCCCAGCACTTTGAGAGACTGAGGCAACAGAATTACCTGAGTTCAGGGGTTCAAGACCAGACTGGGCAACTTGATGAGACTTCTTCTCTACAATATATCAAAAAGTAAGCTGGGTTGGTAGTGTGCACCTGTAGTTCCAACTACTTAGAATACTGAAGCAGAAGTATTACCTGAGCCAAGAAGGTAGAGGCTACAGTGACTGTGAGCCTGCCACTGTTCTCCAGCCTGAGTGACAGAGAGTCTCCAACAAAAAAAAAGAAAGAAAAAGAAAAAGATTTTTTTTTTTGAGTTGGGGTCTCAATCTGTCACCCAGACTGGATTGCAGTGGCCGTTCCCGGCCACTGCACCCTTGACCTGCTGGGCTCTGGCGATTCTTCTGCCTCAGCCTTCCAAGTAGCTGGAATTACAGGCATGTGTTACCACACCCAGCTGATTTTTTTATTTATTGTAGAGATGAGGTCTCGCTGCCCAGGTGGGTCTCGAACCCGTGGGCTCAGGCAATCCACTCACCTCAGCCTCCCAAAGGTGCGAGATTACAGGCTGAGCCACCGAGCCAGCTAGAAAAAGATTTTTAAAGTTTAAAAAAATTAGCCGGCCTTGGTGGCTGTCTTTAATCCCAGCACATTGGGAGACCAACGTGTGAGGATTCCATATTTGAGACCAGTCTGGGTAAATTTGCAAGACCTCATCTCTACAATAAATCAAAATATTTGCTGTGTGTGGTGGTGTGTACCTGCAATTCCAACTTCTTGAAAGGCTGAGGCAGAAGGATCACTTGACACCAGCAGGTTGATGCTGCAGTGGCCATGAGCAGTGTGCCTCTGCACTCCATCCTAGACAACAAAGTGAGATTTGAACTCCAAAAAAAAAAAAAAAAACAAAATTAATCCGTGAGTAACTTCTCTGGGTATCTATCCAAAGATGGAATGCAGAAACTGTAAAAGATATGTGTACATCCATGTGAATGGCAGCATTATTTAGAAAAGTCAAAATGTGGAAGCAACCTAAGTGTCTTTAAAGAATGAAGAGATAGAGAATATGTGGCAACCTCAAAAATGTGTTGAAACTTATTTAATCAAAAGTTTGGTCCTGATGCCACACAGCTATGGCTTACAGAGCTGGGTGCTCCTTGTGGTTTGATGTCTTTCACTTACATTTTGTGCCTCCTACCCTCCTCTGCTCACCCAATCTCTGGAGTAGCTGGATTCCAGGTTTGCTCTAGTTTTCTGGGAGTCAGTTGCATAACAATATTTCAAAGAGTCTTAGAAATTCCACCCTAAATAAATGTCAATACAGGATCCCTACGAACTTATTTTGTAGCCCAAAGTTGATCTCCAGTGGAGTTGTGAAGAATTCTAGTTACTTGTAGATCCTCTCATTCTGATGCTGCTGAATTGTTTATAAAGCTGGGCATCTTAATTTTGGTCTCTTCTACATTGTTTCTATCATGTAATCTGATGTCTGATAATACTTTGTTTATATTATGGACATTTACTGTAACAGGCACTTTTTTTTTGAGTTGGAGTCTCACACTGTAGCCCAGTTTGGCGATCCTTCTGCCTTTGCCTTCCAAGTAGCCACCACCAGAGGCACCTGCCACCACTTCCAGCTAATTTTTTATTTATTGTAGAGATGAGGTCTCACCAAGTTGCCCTGGTTATTCTTGAACCCACGGGCTCAGGCAATCCACTTACTTGGTCTCCAAAAGTGCTGGGATTACAGGCTTCGGGCATTGCACCTGATTAGTCACATGCACTTTTTAATATCTTGGTGTATTTAACTCTACTAACAACTTGATGTAGTAGGCCTGTGATCCACATTTCACAGGTGAGAAAAGTGGCACTCAGACAGGTTAAGTACCTTTACTAATGTGACAAGTTTTTTGATGCATTTTAAATGTTAACCTTGATGTCTTCCTCTATGATGTGTACACTTCTAACTGCGTAATTAGCACTTGTAAACCTAGCCCTGAATTGTATCCCACATCTTTAAAACAAAAATTAGGCCAGGCTCGGTGTCTCAGCCTGTAATCCCGAGACTTTGGGAGGCTGAGGTGGGTGGATTGCCTGAGCCTGCAGGTTCGAGACCTGCCTGGGCAACTTGGCGAGCTCTCATCTCTACAATAAATCACAGATGAGCCAGGCGTGGTAGTGTGCACCTGTAGTTCCAGCTACTTGGAAGGCTGAGGTGGAAGGCTCACCGGAGCCCAGCTGGTTGAGGCTGTAGTGGCTGGAAGCAGTCACTGCACTCCAGTCTGGGGGACAGAGTGAGACTCCAACTCAAAAAAAAAAAATTAAAATTAAAAAAAAAAAAATTAAAAATTGGCGGGACTCGGTGGCTCCGCCTGTAATCCCAGCAATTTGGGGAGCGAGACAAGTAGATTTCCCAAGCCTGCAGGGTTGAGACCAGCCCAGGCAACTTGGCAAGACTTCATCTCTACAATAAATAAAAAATTAGCCAAGCGTGGTAGTGCGCCTGGAGTTCCAGTTACTTGGAAGACTGAGGTAAAAGGATTTCCAGAGTACAGCAGCTTGAAGCTGGGGTGGCTGTAAGAGTGCCCCTGCACTCCAGCCTGGGTGATGGATTTAGACTCCAACTCAAAAAAAAATATTAAAAATTAAATAAAGAAGCCAGGCTCAGTGGCTCAGCCTGTAATCCCGTGCCTTTGGGAGGCTGAGTTGAGTGGATTGCCTGAGCCCGCGGGTTCGAGACCCACCTGGGAAGCGAGACCTCATCTCT
>NW_007247881.1:186317-197238 GCF_000164805.1 Carlito syrichta | reverse complement strand
TCTGGGCGACAGAGTGAAACTCCAACTCAAAAAAAAAAAAAAAGAAAAAAAATTAAAAAGATATTTACACTCCTCTCATATTATATTTTGTGTCTCTCTGTTCACATCCCTGAAGATGCATGTCCCATTCAAGGACTATTTTCTACTTGATGATAGAGAAATTGGAAATCATTGGGGGAAGAAACTAGTTGGCACTTGGCCTTCTCTGTCCTCTGTCTTCTGTCTTACTCTTGACTGAGGTTATATTTTCTGAGTGAACTAGTGCAGTGGTAGATCCTGACCAGTCTTCACGTGGAATATCACGTACAGATAACCCTAAGTTTTTGTAGCTGTACTTTCTTTCTCCTAATTATTTCTCCTGGGCTTTCTCTTACAGGTTTGTGTTGTACACAATCACACAATGCAAATTTTTCTGACCTGGAAGCCAGCATGGCAGCCGAGACATGTGCCTGACAATGTGAATATTGGTAAAAATAAAACTGTTGCCTTCCTACCAGAAGATAACATTTTTTCTAATTATAAAATAAATACATAGTGTAAAAAAAAAAAGCTAAATCAAAGAGACCTCTGTGAGATGAAAGTCTTTTCTTGCATACCATTCCTCCAAACTTATTCCCTTCTTAGAAGGTGTAAGCAAAAATGTGTGTTTTGGCCAGGCTCAGGAACTCAGCCTGTAATCCCAGCACTTTGGGAAGCTGAGATGAGAGGATTTCCTGAGCCCACATCTCGAGATGAGCCTGGTGAGTTAGCAAGACCTAATCTCTACAATAAATCAAAAATTAACAAATCATGGTGGTGTGTGCCTGTAGTTGCATATACTTGGAAGGCTGAGGTGGAAGGGTCACCTGAGTCCAACAGAATGAGACTGTAGTGGCTGTGAGCATGCCACTCCACTCCAGTATGGGGGACAGAATGAGACTGCAACTCAATCAAGGAATCAATCAATGAAAATGCTTAGTCCTTAACATTTTCTTTTCAAATCTTTTTTAAGTAATTAAAATTCATCATTTTCTTAAATGTCCCTAGTCTGATTACATGCTAATGATTCATAATGTCTGTTTTTGCTGGATGCCCAACCAAAGTGGAAAATTATAGTTATGTAAAAGGATTCTGTTTAAGCAGTGCAACTATGTTTATCTATGATTTTATGGGTTACAGTTTCTCATTATTTTTATTTTTTAATTTGTCTACACTTTCATATTTTTGTGTTTATTTAGCATTCTTTTTTCACATCAGAAAATTCTTGTGCTGAGCCACATGAGCCAGGCACACAAAGAAAATTACTCTATGTGTGAAATCAAAAAACATGACGCATAGAAGGAGAAAATCAATGGTGGTCACCAGGATGTGCAGGTGGGGGGAACTGGGAGATCTTGTTTGTTGGTTTCAAAACTTCACTTACAAGTGAGTTATAGTGATCTAACATATGCCATAGTGACTATAGTTAATAATAATGTTTTATATGCTTTAAAAATGTGCTAAAATTGAAGACACTAAGTGTTATTATTACAAAAAAATAAAAACAGCAACTACTTAAGGTGATTGATATGCCATTAACTTGATTGTAGTCATCCTTTCACCATGTATTTATATATCAAATCATTACATTTTATACAAAAAAATGTGGTTATACACATTTTATTTCTAAAAATAACCCATATGTTAAACATACATACAAAAATACATGTACATGTATCTGATTGTCTTCTATCTAGAGTGATATTCTGTGTTCTGATAAAATTTATTGAGCATGAATTTATTAATGTAATTAGAGTTGGAGTCTCTGCTGCCCAGGCTGGAGTACAGAGGCACACTCATGGCCACCACAACTTCAGCCTGCTAAGCTCAGCTGACCTTTCCACCTCAGCCTTATAAATAGCTAGAACTACAGGTATGTGCCACCACACTTGCCTAATATTTCTTAATTTATAGTACAGACGAGGTGTAGCCAATTTGCCCAGGCTGGTTTCAAACTCCTGAACTCAGACAGTGTTCTTGTTTCTGCCACCCAAAGTACTGGTATTATTGTATGAGCCACCAGCCTGGCTTGAAGAATGAATTTCTGTAGAATTACATTTGAAACCTGCCTAGGTTAAGAAATCATATAGCAGAAAATGTAAAACATCTGTTCACAGTGTTATTGGGATTTCAGAGTCAAATAAGAGAGTCACCACTCCTCTCACATATTTCCAACATAATACAAAAAGAAAACCTAAAAATAGTCTAACTTGGCTGGGTTCGATGGCTCAGCCTGTAATCCCACATTTTGGGAGGCCGAGGTGAGAGGATTGCCTGAGCCTGCAGGCTCGAGACCTGCCCAGGCAACTTGGTGAGACCTCATCTCTACAATAAATCAACAACTAGCCGGGCATGGTAGCACATGCCTGTAGTTCTGGATACTTGGAAGGCTGAGGTGGAAGGATCACTGGAGCCCAGCATATTGAGGCTGCAGTGGCCAGGAGCATGCCACTGCACTCCAGTCTGGGTGACAGAGTGAGACTCCAACTCAAAAAAAAAAGTTTAACTTGAACTTTGTAAATAAATGAGGAGATATTTCCATGTGCCCCAAAGCAACAAAAGAGCAATCTGACCATACAGTCCCTTATGAGCCATTAAGAGAACAGTGATTTTCACTGTAACCTTCCACCTTGACCTGTGTCATCTGCTTCATTCACACCCACCTACCTGGGGAAATGGCTAATTTACTGTGTCTCCACATTCCAGGGCTCCTTAATTTGCTCCAGATGGGTGATCAGGTCCCATCAGTGTAGAAACAGCAAAGCCTGTTTTATTACAAAAAATCCACATGACTCTTGTCGGGATTCTCTTATTACAATTATAGTACTGTGCTCACAAAAGAGTACACTATACAAGATCCTATAAATTTACCCCCAAATATTGTTTTTCAATAATAGAACCTTTAGTACCTTTCAGAAGAATTTTAAAGTTGTAGGTTCTTAGCTCAGTCATAAGGAATCAAAAATAAATGGTAGCTATTGGATTTTAGGTTGTAGGCAACAATATTTTATGCGGCAAAATTTCTGGACTTGCCACTAATATAGTGTGAAGGACACTGATCAGTTCAAAATAGGGAAAGGTTTACATCAAAAAGAAACATCATCAATTCTTTTCTATGCCAACAAATCACAAAGTTTTCAATGAAAGCAGAAATTTGAAACTTAGTTGTGCAAAGCAGAAACCTTGTTATCTGTAACATTTAACAAAAGGACATGAAATAATGATATGGCAGATAAATTGTTTCTTGAGATTGTCATCACCCAGAAACACAAGATTTCTCTGGTTCTCTAACGTCACCTTCTTGTACAAAATTTGTTGAGCAAGGTCTAGGTATTCCCACTCTTCTGAATATCTTCTATAACCACATCCCTGAATGTCAACAGCCCCTGAAAATGACAACAACACATAGTTATCAAGAGATCATGGGCTCCAGGTGAAATGAGAGTAAAGAGAACAGGTTTCAGTTGATATGACAACAAGAATTATCCAATAAGACAATTTTAACATAGAAATATTATATAATGTATTAAGTCTGAGTCATAAGAATGGAATAAAATCCAATGAACCAGTGTAGATACTTTAATTTTGTGAGTAATACAGTAGAAAATTTGGGTACCAACAGAAGCATGTGCATTTTTGAGTGCCATATTTACATCACACAGAATGATTGTAGTATTGGTCAGAGGGAAAACTCACAGTGAGTTAGAAGATTCTCATCAAGTTTAAATGTGTACAACAATGAATTAAATATCTTATTAAAATGAAGCTTCTGGCCAGACTCTGTGGCTTAGCCTATAACCCCAGCACTTTGGGAGGCTGAGGCAAGTGGATTGCCTGAGCCTGCAGGTTCGAGACCCATTAAGGCAAGTTGGTGAGACCTCGTCTCTACAGTTAAAAAAAAAATTAGCCAGGTGTGTTGGCACACACCTGTAGCTTCAGTTGGATGACTGAGGTGGAAGGATCACCAAAGCCCAGCAGTTCCAGGCTGCAATGGCCAGTAGCACACCACTGCACTCCAGTCTGTGCGGATTGAGACTCCAACTCAAAAAAAAGATAAAATAAAATGCAGTTTCTCATTCAGGAGATCTGGGATAAACCTAAGTTTCTGCATTTTTCTATCACTTGGGAGTTATGCCCATTCTGGAGTACAGTTGCATAATCACAGCTCATTGTAGCCTTGACCTGGACTGAAAGGATTCACTCTTCTCAGCCTCCCACATGACTGGGACAAATTGGTGTCAGGTCCAAGACACACAACACAGTGTCAAGGCTGAAATATTATTAATCAAAAAATTTGTAAACTGTAATCTGAATCTAATAATGAAAGAAACATTTTACGCAGAATTCCAGCTACAGGTATCTTCCACATTTTGTAACTCCCAAAAGTGAATTGATATAGTGTTTTTTAATATGCGAGAGAGCAAGTCTCTTCTAATTATTTATTCTGACCTTCCTAACTTATTCTGGCACTAAGTGCCACCCTGCTTAAATGTGCATTTTATTATTCTTGTTCTGCATGGAACGGATGTAGGATCCATATGGAATTGTAATATTACATGTTTCCATCCTTCACTAGGATCTGAGAATCTACCCATCTGCAATAGAAAACTTGGGTATTCGTGCTGTTCTATGTTCCACAGCCACAAGGGAACATGTTTAATAACGCAGGGCATACATTCATGGTGAGAACTGAGCATGACATATGAAGCATGATAGAAGAAACAAAGAGAAGGCACTGGCACATAGGGAAAAATAATTTTTCAGAGCCCGTGAATATTATAAGAACAAAAACTACTTAAACAGACTCATTAGGAAGGACCATCACAAGGAACAGTAAAGGTTTGCAAGTTCTAAAATCATGACATTCCAATAGGAAAAGAGACACAGTTCCTGAACTGGGACACACTTACCTAGGAATCAGCCATTTTTTACCTCTTCCTCCTACTTCTCTGGCATTTCTTTTTGGGTGAGAGTATTTGGAAAAGTCACATCTACATGTTGAAAATATGGACCTGCCTGGGCAACTTGGCGAGACCTCATCTCTACAATAAATTAAAAAATCAGCCGGGCATGGTAGTGCATGCCTGTACTTCTGGCTACTCAGAAGGCTGAGGTGGAAGGATCACCGGAACCCAGCAGATCAAGGCTGCAATGGCCAGGAGCAGCCACTGCACTCTAGTCTGGGCAAAGAGTGAGACTCCAACTCCAAAAAGAAATAGAAATAAAACAAAATATTGACTGGGCGTGGTGGCTCAGCCAATATTCCCAGCACTTTGGGAAGCCAAGGTTAGAGGATTGCATGAGCCTGCTGGTTCAAGACCAACCTGGGCAACTTGGTGAGACCTTGTCTTTACAATAAATCACAAAAACTAGCCAGACATGGTGGCATATGCCTGTAGTTTCTGGTACTTGGAAGGATGAGGCAGAAGGATTTCTTAGACCCAGCAGGTGAGGACTGGTGACCATGAGCATGCCGTTGCACTCCAGCCTGGGTAACAAGAGTGAGTCTCCAACTCAAAAAAAACAAAAGAAACAAGAAAAAATGATTTTTAAAATATTAAATTAAATGCATTTTATGAATCTGAGTATCACTCCGTCACCCAGGCAGGAATGAAGTGGCACCATCACAGCTTATCACAACCTTGACCTGCACTCAAAGGATTCTTCCATCTCAGGCTCCTAAGCAGCTGGAACTACAGGCATGTGGGACCACTCTCAGCTAAATTCTTTCAGCTTTTATAGCTACATGGATATGTTATGTTGTCCAGGTTGGTCTCAAAATCCCTGGGCTCAAGCAATCCTCTCCGTTTTCTCTCCCCCCACCTGACCTGGATAAATAAAAAAACACACACAATCCAAAACCCCTTTAGGACACCGGCCCCTCATCATCGGTCTTAATGGTTCTCCCAAATAACCCCACAGTCCCTGCTCCAACTCCTTTTCTTGACTTTGGCTGTCCCGCTGAGCAGAACGGGGTTTGCCCCTGTGACACCAACTGCCAGTGACCCTGATGCCACCACCTGGGGATTTCCACCTTGATACTTCATATCAGGTGACTACTTGACCTTAACCAAACAGCACCTGGGCTTCCCCCCTCCCCCCCGGTCCCTTCTCAAAGCCTTTCCTCCCAGCCCCCCTGGGGACCCCATACCACAAGCCCTGACTGGGGCTTAGGGATTCACGATCCACTGTTGGCCGAAGGAGATTCCTTAGTTCTGTGATGGAGGCTTCTTTTAACCTTGTGGAGGAGAGAGGGACAGGCCAGGACCACAGCCCCTCCCCGGTTTTGCACATCCAGAGAGCGTGATTGCCTGGAGAAGCCTCTGCTCAGTGGGATCACTGAGGGGTCAGGACCCTGGGGACTGCTCGGTTCCACTCTGAGCCAATGGGACTGGACCGACCTGCCGGTGGGGTCGAGTGCAGGCTCTGATCTGAGAGGAAGGCCGGTCCCATCACAGCTCTTTTATTGGGGGTCCATCCTCCCTCACCTTCTCTCACCCACCCCATTCTCACCATCTCCCTTCTAGGGGTGTCCTGAAGTCCTCACTATAGACTCCCAGGTCTATACATGATAAGCAGGTCACAGGGCAACACAGGCTGAAGTAAAAACCTACTGTTCTCTTGGAGATGATTTGGGATTTCCACTGGCACCAGATACAAAAAGTCCAGTCAGCAGTCGAAAGCCACCTTCTCACTTTTGGCAACTCTCTGATCGGACAGTTTCCAAGTCACCATCCACTGATTGGGTAAGGCCCCCCCGATCTTCAGTGACTTGAGGTGCAAGCAAAGGGGGCTGCAGGATGCAAGAAAAACACGTCTGTTTGCACTTAAGGGATTAAGTTTGGATGAAAAGTATGCAAGAAAAGACTTTCATTTCACAGAGTTCTGAAGTTTTTGTTTTTTTTTTTACCGTATGTATTTCTCTTATATTTAGAAAAAGAAAAAAATGTGTTGCTATGTTTTGGTAAAAAGGCAACATTTTATTTTTATCAGTATTCATATTGTCAGGTGCATGCCACGGCCGCTATGCTGGCTTCTGTGTCAGAAAATTGTCCACTGTATGATAGTGTACAACACAAACATGGAAGAGAAAGCCCAAGAGGAATAATTAGGAGAAAGAAAGTTCAGCGCAAAAACTGAGCATTTTCTTTACATGACATTCCGGGTGAAGACTGGTCAGAATTTACCACTGTATGAGCTCACTCAAAAAACATAATCTCAGTCAAGAGTAAGACAGAGGACAGGGAAGGCCAAGTGCCGACTAGTTCCTTCCTCCAACAATTTCCAATTTCTATGTCAAGAAGAAAATAGACCTTGAATGTGATATGCACCCTTAGGAATGTGAAGAGAGAGACACAAGATACAATAAAAGGAGAGTGTAAACATATTTTTAAAACTAGTGCAACCTCTGTGGAAAGCAGTGCGGCGATTCCTAAAAGCTCCAAATACCAACCTCCCATATGACCCTGCAATCCCCCTACTGGGAATATATCCTGAAGAATGCAAATCACTCTATAAAAAAGATACCTGCACACGTATGTTTATCGCAGCATTGTTCACAATAGCAAGAACCTGGAAATAACCATGATACCCGTCAAAAGAGGACTGGATTAAAAAAATGTGGTACATATACACAATGGAATACTACGCAGTCATAAAAAAAGAACAAAATCATGAATTTCGCAGCAACCTGGATGAACTAGAGTCTATAATACTGAGTGACCTCTCACAGAAACAAAGATCCGAGTATCACATGTTTTCACTCATATAATGGACCTTAAACATCCAATGAAATACTATAAGAAAATGACTGACAGTACTGGGAAACTATGAGGGGGGAGGGAGATGGGATTAACAGTAGCAAACATCTGTCTGGGAACGGGGAAACACCTCATATCAACAGGGTGCCTGAATGAAATGCAATTTTATACCTAAACCTTAACTGTACCACACATCATAATAAAAAATAAATAAATAATTTTTTTTTTGAGTCGGAGTCTCACTCTGTTGCCCAGGCTGGAATGCAGGGGCACTCCCAAGGCCACCCCAGCATCAACCTGCTGTGCTCTTGGAATCCTTCTGCCTCAGCATTACAAGTAGCTGGAACTTCAGGCGCACTACCACACCTGGTTAATTTTGTATTTATTGTAGAGATGAGATATTGCCAAATTCCCTGGGCTCATGTTGAACCTCCGGACTCAAAAATTCTACTCGCCTCAACTTCCCAAAATGCTGGGATTACAGGCTGAGCCACTGAGTCCAGCCAGTTTTTAATTTTCATTTTAAAGATGTGGGGTACAATTCAGGGCTAGGTCTACAAATGTTAATTATGCAGCTAGAAGTGTACACATTGTAGAGGAAGACTTCAAGGTAGACTTTTTTTTTTTTTGAGTTGAAGTCTCACTCTATAGCCCAGACTGGAGTGCAGTGGCTGCTCCCTGACACTGCAGCCTCGACCTACTGTGCTTCGGGAATCATTCTGCCTCAGCCTTCCAAGTACCTGGAACTACAGGTACGTGCTACCACACCCGGTTATTTTTTTTTATTTATTGTAGAGATGAGGTCTCACCAAGTTGCCCAGGTGGGTCTCGAACCCACGGGCTCAGGCAATCCACTCACCTCAGCCTCCCAAAGCACGGGATTACAGGCTGAGCCACTGAGCCTGGCTCAAGGTAATCATTTAAAATACATCAAAACACTTGTGTGAAATTTATAAAGGTACTTAATCTGTCTGAGTGCCCCTTTTCTCACCTGTAAAGTGGGGATCACAGGCCTACTTCATCAAAATATTAAAAATATTGTTATGCAACTCACTCCCAGAAAACTGAAACAAACCTGGAATCCAGCTACTCCAGAGAATGGGTGAGCAGAGGAAGGTCAGGGGCACAAAATGTAAGTGAAAGACACCAAACCACAAGGAGCACCTGGCTCTGTAAACAGCAGCTGCGGTGGCATCAGGTCCAAACTTCTTAGACAGCCACTGTGGAGACTTAGAGCACAGTGTCTTTGAGGTCACATGCCCAACAACAGTGCATCTGAACAGAGACACAAAACTCTCCTTTCCACAAATCCCCATTTAATGATGGACTGCCATGTTGCACTATCTTTGTCCAAGATGTCTGGACAAGTGTCATCAGAAACCATCAAGTAAAGAGGAATCAGGGAGGGGCAGAATGAAAATACAGAGGAAAGTATGAGAGATGCATGCACTTGACCACATAGAATCTCCCCACAAATCCTATTTAAAATTGGAAGACACAAACCCGTAATCCCAGCACCTTGGGAGACTAAGGCAAGAGGATTGCCTGGGCTCAGGGGTTCGATACCAACCTGGGCAACTTGGTGAGACCTAGTCTCTACAGTAAATCAAAGAAAATTAGCCAGGCATGGTAGTGTGCACCTGTAGTTCTAGCTATTTTGAAGCCTGAGGTGGAAGAATTGCCTAAGCCCAGTAGTTCAAGTCTGCAGTGCCACCTCACTCCAGCCTGGGCAACAGGGTGAGACTCCAACTCAAAAAATAAAATAAAATAGGAAGAGCCCGAGTGTTAACCTGTGGTCTCCTTGTAGTTCCTCATCTTGTCATCTCCATAGATGTTTGCATTTTCTTCTTTATTAACTAAGTTGCTGTTGAACTCACATGTATTTAATTCTTAAGGTATATATTTTTCTCCAAGTTCTGACCTGGCCTTCATTATTTCATCCTATCTCATATTTGGGAATCATTAAAAAAAAAAAAAACACTTAGAACATGTGAATTGAAATATGTCCTGTAATCCTTGGGAGGCCGAGGGGAGTAGAGAGTCCATGGGTTCGAGAGTCACGCAGACAACTTGGTGAGACCTCGTCTCTAAAATAAATAAAAAATTAGCCAGGTCTGGTAGAACACTCCTGTAGTTTTGGCTGCTTGGTAGGCTGAGGCAGAAGGATCGCCAGAGCCCAGCAGATCGAGGCTGCGGTGGTTGGTAGTGTGCCATTGCACTCCAGCCAGGGCAACAGAGTGAAACTCCAACTCTGTTGGGAGCCAACATCTATAGCTACATGGCTGAGGCCTGTAAAGGCCCATCTGGAAGATCGCCTCTGACATAGGATATCAGTTATACCTATAATATTGGCGTGTGATTAGTGACCAGTGTGCATACATGGCAGTAAAACTTAAAAGTAAATCTCAATACACCTGATGGAAAATGCATAGCAGAATTATTTCTCTCTGTCTTTCTAAGTTTTACTTCTTTCTAGATATTTTTTAACTTCTATTTCCTGGTAGACTGGGTAGTCAGCTTTGGAAAGCTGTTTCCCCTAGGGCTAAGATTAGAAACTAAATTACCATGATAGTTTTGTCGCCCTACCCCTAGCCAGGCAGAACGTTTTCTTTTATTTCGTTAATTACCGAAACTCTGTCTGCTTCAGCCCATGGCCGCCATCTTGGCAACCCTGCATTTCCTTGTTCAAGAGTGTAACAGCTACTATTTGATTTTTAGAGTAGACTTGTTAGGATAAAATATATACATATACACTCATAGTTGCATAAATTTATGCTTGCTGTTTTGTTTCCTTTTGCTACATTATTCAAGTGTAATAGTTACTATATGATTTATAAAAGAATTAATGATAAGGTATTAGCTTAATAGGATATAGCATGGTATTAAAGTCCAATAACTAGAAATTAAAATTTAGACATATGAAACATATGAATTATAGTAAAGTTTTGTAGTTTAAGAATAAGTTTTAACTGAGTTATAAGGCATTACGTTAAATTGTAATAGGATAATAGTATAACTGACAGTTAAGTCATTTACTAAACTTATAGATTATAGTATAGTGTTAAGTTGATAATATTAATTGTTAAAAATATTGGGAATCAGTGAACTTGGATTGAACCTAGAGTTAACTCAGGAAAGTTTTT
>NW_007247881.1:176571-186147 GCF_000164805.1 Carlito syrichta | reverse complement strand
TGCGGGTCCTAACCCACCCTTGGTCAGTGCTGGTCACCGACACAACTCAAGAAAAAAAAAAGCTCAGCCTGTAATCCTGTGCCTTTGGGAGGCTGAGGTGAGTGGATTGCCTAAGCCTGTGGGTTCAAGACCCACCTGGGCAGCGAGACCTCATCTCTACAATAAATTAAAAAAATCAGCCTGGCATGGTAGCACATGCCTGTAATTCCAGCTACTCGGAAGGCTGAGGTGGAAGGATTGTGTGTCTCTGTGTCTCTTTGACACTGTCTAGTCAGGGCACAGTTGAGATGAACCCAGAGAGTTTATGTGTAAAATGCCTGAATCACCATCAGCTTCAGGTTGATTTCACGTCCACTTCAGCTTGGTAAAAATGGTCTGCTAGGCTGGGTGCAGTGGCTCATGCCTGTCATCCCAGCCCTTTGAAAAGTGGAGGTGGAGGATTGTCTAAATCCAGGAATTGGAGACCAGCCTGGGAATTTGGTGAAATCTAGTCATTGAAAAAAAAAAAAAAGGTCCATTAGACATGTGCTTGGGAGTGGTGTTTCTGCTTTGCTCTTAGTAGATCCCTGAGTGACCCAATAATTTCACTCCCTGGGTGGGCTTTGTGGCTCATCCTGTAATCCCAGCATTTTGGGAGGCCAAGAATAATGGATTGCCTGAGCTTGTGGCTTCAAGACCAGCCGGGACAACTTGGGAAGACCTCCTCTCTACAATAAGTGAAAAATAAGCCAGGCATGGTAGCATGCACTTGTAGTTCCAGTTACTTGGAAGGGTAGGATAGAAGCTTAAATCTCATCATCACATAATATACCCATGTAACAAACCTGCACAAAAATCCACTGAATTCAAAACAGAAAACAAAAAGAAGAAAGTATATCTTTATTGTTCATTAAATGAAAGTGGGCCATCATAAAGTTCTTCCTTGCCATCTTCCCCATGAGAAGCTAGGATGAGGTGGAAGAGGAGAGTCTGGCCTTGCTATCTTGGCTGACAGAGGTGGAAGAGATGGAGGAGAGGCAGGAGAGACTGGACACTGATGCAGCTTTCAGAAACCCATCTTAATTTATGTCTCACGCTTTTACATTTTTATTTTTCAAAAAATGTTTCCATATGGCACCCATTTCTACTTCCACTATATGCTTTAGTTTTAGTGCCCTATAGTAGAAAGTTACCTGTTATAAAAGATTTGAGAAGCAATTTGTAATCAAAACACTTCTGCCAGCTTGTGTAATGCTGAATTATTTTTTGACACTGCTGATTTGGTGTCTTTTTCTTTTTGTCAATCTCGCTGTCACCCAGGTTGGAGTGCAGTGGCAGGCTCATGGCTGCTGCAGCCTTTGCCTACTGGGCTCAATCCTTCCCCCCTGGAACCACAGGCATGTGGCACCATGCCTAATTATTGTTTTGATTTATTGTAGAGGCTGTTCTTGAACACCTGGACTCAGATAATACTCTCACCTCAGCCTCCCAAATTGCTGGGATTGCAGGCATCAGTCACCACACTCAACCTCTTCTGTCTTCTTTCTAGTCACCTGACACTGTTGGAAATACTCCCCTCCATCAAGTCATCTGCTGTTAACTCCTCTGGTGTGGTGCTTGTTAGTTGATGAATATCTTCAAGATCTGTATCTTGAGACCCTTTTCTCTCCAGCTTTTTGCCATATACACACTCGCTTTCTCTTATTTCCTGGATTGGTGCAAGAGAGCCCAACTGCTCATATAGAGACAGCAGTAACACATGGTGTGTTAAGCAGAATTTCACAAACATGCTTTTAAACACTCAGTATTTTTTATGAATAAAGGTAATTTTAAATACTTTCCAAGGGAACCAAAAATACCTGAAAAAATTTATTATCAAAAGCAGATTTGTGTGTGTGTGTGTGTGTGTGTGTGTGTGTGTGTGTGTGTGTGTGTGTGTGTTGGAGTCTCACTCTGTCATCCAAACTGGAGTGCAGTGACCACTCCTGGCCATTGCAGCCTCAATCTGCTGGGCTCCGGTGATCTTTTTCCCTCAGCCTTCAAAGTAGCTGGAACTAGGCATGTGCTACCACTCCCGGCTAATTTTTGATTTATTGTGGAGATGAGGTCTCACCAAGTTGCCCAGGCGGGTCTTGAACCTGCAGGCTCAGGCGATCCACTCACCTCACCTCCCAAAGCATGGGATTACCTACTGAGCCACCAAACCCAGCATCAATAGCAGTTTCTAAGGAACACACATTTAGAAGGAAACATCACTGGGCTTGATGGCTCAACTTGTAATCTCAGCACTTAGGCCATGTTGAGTGGATTGCTAGAGTCCATGGGTTCGAGATTCCCTGGGAAACATGGCAAGACCTCCTCTGTACAATAAACCAAAAATTGGGCGTGGTTGCACATAACTACAATTCCAGATACTTGGAATGCTGAGGCAAAAGGATCACCAGAGTCTAGCAAGTCGATGCTGGAGTGGTTACTTCAACTTAGGCAACAGAGTGAGACTCTAACTCAAAAAAAGAGAAGGCAACATTGTTCTTCTGTTTGAAGATAAAATTAAAGGGACTTCCTAAGCCAAATTATGGTAGACATTGAACTACAGAAACCAAGTAGTCCTTGGCCACATCAGTTTTGTTTTTGTTTTTTTTTTTGAGTTGTAGTCTCAGTCTGTCACCCAGCCTGGAGTGCAGTGGCCGCTCCCGGCCACCGCAGCCTTGACCTGCTGGGCTCTGGCGATCCTTCCACCTCAGCCTTCCAAGTAGCTGGAACTACAGGCGTGCGTTACCATGCCCAGCTAATTTTTGATTTATTGTGGAGATGAGGTCTCACCAAGTTCCCAGGAGGGTCTCGAACCTGCGGGCTCAGGCAATCCACACACCTCAGCCTCCCAAAGGTGTGGGATTAAAGGCTGAGCCACCAAGCCCAGCTCACATCAGTTTTTAAAATGTTGAGATTTAATAAAAGTGTTTTTCATATTATATGTAAATAGAATAGGTGCCTCCTAAATAATCTTATTAATGGCAGGATAATCTGTTTTTAGAACCTTATCCATCACTAACTACTTAAAAATATGTTTGGATTCCAGTTGCTAATTTCATTGGTTACTCTTTTAAAAGAGTTCATTTGTGTTAAAGGCCTCAGTCCATAGACATTAACTGTAAGAATGTCCCTCAGAAGGGAGCGGTCATCTCTCCCTGAAATGTGTGAGACGGATGGCTTGAGGAACCAACGCACTGAAAGACAAAGTCTCCTCTGCACTCATGTGTGAGCTTCAGACTCCAGTGAGACACAAGGCCCATCTTGGCTACCTTGGCAGTTTTTTTCCCATATATGTCCTGTTTTACTTTTAAACTTGTATTGCCTTGGTTTCTTAGTGTTTTTTGTTTGAGTTGGAGCCTCACTCTGTTGCCCAGACTGCAGTGCGGTGGCACGCTACCTGCCACCGCACTTTCAACCTGCTGGGCTTCGGCGATCTTTCCGCCTCAACCTTACAAGTAGCTGAAACTATAGGCATGCACTACCACACTCGGCTAATTTTGGATTTGTTGTAGAAATGACGTCTCGCCACGTTGCCCGGGCTGGTCTCGAACCTGCGGGCTCAGGCAATCAACTTGCCTCGGCATCCCAAAGTGCTGTGATTACAGAATGAGCCACTGAGTCCAACCCTCAGTGTGTTTTTAAAGCAAACAACATAATGGTTTAGTTTCCTGGTCTTTTTGATGTACGATGCCACTTGTTTTTTTTCTTACTTTTTTTTTTTTTTGAATTGGAGTCTCACGCTGTCTCCCAGACTGGAATGCAGTGGCCGCTCCCAGCCACCGCAGCCTCGATCTGCTGGGTTCCAGTGATCCTTCTGCCTCCGCCTTACAAGTAGCTGGAACTACAGGCATGCGCTACCATGCCCGGCTAATTTTTTGATTTATTGTAGAGATGAGGTCTCTCCAAGTTGCCCAGGTGGGCCTCGAACCCGCGGGCTCAGGCAATCCACTCACCTCTGCCTCCCTAAGCACGGGATTACAGGTTGAGCCACCGAGCCTGGCTCTTTTCAGACTTTTAACAGATTTTTCAATTATTCTTCCATGCAAGAGAATATCTACAGGACAAAAACAGATGGTGTCTATATTAGTGTGATATTCAATTTATCAACTGACTAGAGGATTGCTGACTTAATGTTACTGTTGGATCTTCCTGCCAAATCATATAGTGAATTTATTTTGTATTTGTACTATTGTTAAAGTATTGTAGAAATATTTTACACTAATTTCTTATTGAATTTTGTAAAGTATCATTTTGTTCAGAAGTGCCATAATATGTCTTCAACTTCAACTTCAACATGATAATATAACATTTTTAATTCTTTTTTCTTTAGTTGGATTCTCACTCTGTTGCCCAGGCCAGAGTACTGTGGGTATGCTCACAGCCAACGCAGCCTCATTCTGCTTGGCTAAGGTGATCTTTTTGCCTCAGTCTTCCAAGTAGCTGGAAATACAGGTGCACGCTACCACTCCTGTTTTTGATTTATTGTATAAAGTCTCACAAAGTTGCCTAGGCTGGTCTCCAGTCCCTGAGGCCAGGCAATCCTCTCACCTTGGTTTCCCAAATTGATGGCATTACAGGCTTGAGCCACCGTGCCTAACCCCTGTTGATTCCATTAATGTAACTAATAGTATTGATGGATTCCTGACAGTGGAATCACATTTTGTTCCTGGCACAAAGGGCACTTGATCATAATGTGTTGTCCTAATGTACCGACAGTATGTTTCCAATAATCCTTACATTTATATTAGAATGTGATTTTTCTATGAGAAAGATATTTGAAATTGTTAGTATGCAATAAATATTGTGTGTGGAGGTTTTCCTCGGCCAAGGAAACCACATTTTTATAGTTTTCTAATATCTCCTCACTGGATATAATCTGGCATTTTTACTTTTCAGTAGAGAATTCCATAGCTGCATCCCCAAATGTCAACATGCCCTGAAAACAACAAGACATACTTACCAAGTGGCCATGGGCAGAATTGCTAACTGCAGGAGAAATGAGAGTGAAAATGTTCTAAATTTTATGACAATGGAATACTGGATAATTTTTAACACAGAAATATTCTATAATGATTCTCTGAATCTGAGGAAATGGAACGAAATAGGATTCACTGAGCTAGTGCAGATAATATACTTTCTTGAATGATACAATATAAAATTTAGGCACAAACATAGGTGTGTACATTTTGGAGGACTGTATTTCCATCACACAGGACAAGTAGTGTATATTGCTCAGATAAAAAACTAAGAGAAGAAACCCTGCACATTTTAATGTGTACAACATGAAAATGAAGTGTAAAAAAGCCAAATCAGAATCAGATCTGGGGTTAAAAAGTGATATACTCCTTTTTTTTTTTTTTTTTTAGTTTAGGACTCTTTCATCGTTTCTGGCATCCAGTTCCTTAATCACAGCTTACTACAGCCTCTACCTCCTTGGCTGAACAGATCCACATTGCTCAGCCTCCTGAATGACTGGGTTTACTCAAATGCATAAGCACACCAGGCGAATTTTTTTTTGATATGGGGTAGAGATCATGACTGGCTATATCCTCTAGGCTGGTCTCAAACACTTGTGGTCAATATATTCTTCTGCCTCAGCTTCCTAAAGAGCTGGAATGACAAGCATGAGAAACTATTCATGCTCTGACTTTCTGCACTGCTAACAAGCTCACCAGTGACGCCAATGCTTCTGGCCCAAAAGAAATATTTTGTCAAACATCTGCCAAGTGACAGAGCTTGGGTTTATCTCAGTTTATCTGACAAGTTACAATGAGAACCTTCCATTCTATTTTTATTTTTTACAGTTTCTTGTGGGGTACTGACACCATCTTAATTTCTTTTTCTGAATCAGAGTCTGACTCTGTTACCCAGACTGGAGTGCAGTGGTACTCTCATGGTCACCACAGCCTTGACCTTCTGGCCTCAGGCAATCCTTCCAACTCAACCTTCAAAGTAGTTGGAACTAGAGGTGTGCTAACACACGTGGCTAATTTTTTGAGGTCTCACCAAATTTTCTGAGCTGTTCTCAAACCCACGAGCTCAGGCAGTCCACTCACCTTGGCCTCCCAAAGTGCTGGGAAACAGGCTGAGACACTGAGCCCAGTCTCTCACATCATTTTCTACAAATGCAGTCAATACAGTACATGAGCTGATAAAAAAAAAACTTATGAAGCAAGTAATACTTACTAGGGTTAGTAAAAATGATCCACTAAACTGGACACAGTGGCTCATGCCTATAATCCCAGCTCTTTGGGAACCCACAAATTCGAGATCAACCTGAGTAACTTGTGAACTCATCTCTAATAAAACCAAAATTAGCCAGGCATAGTTGCACATGTCTGTAGTAACCTGAGTAACTTGTGAACTCATCTCTAATAAAACCAAAATTAGCCAGGCATAGTTGCACATGCCTGTAGTTCTAGCTACTTGAAAGTCTGAGTAATCACCTGAGACCAGCAGGTCAGGGCTGCGGAGACCACGAGAGTGCCACTGCACCCCAGCCTGGGTGACAGAGTGAGTCTCTGAATAATAATAAAAAAGAAAGCAAAAAAACCAAGACTATTCACTTTGCAGGAGCTTGGATGTATTTTGAGTCTGTAATATAAGTGACTGAGCCAGGGATGGTGACTCTTGCTTGTAATACCAACACTTTGGCAGGCGGAATTGAAAAGACTGCCTGAGGCCAGGGGTGAAAACCACCCTGGGCAAGTTGACAAGAACTTCTCTCTAAAGTAAATTAAAAAATAAAATTAGCCAGGCTTCATGCCATGCGCCTGTAGTTCTAGCTCAGGTGGAAGGACTACCTGAGCCCAGCAGGCTGAGGCTGCAGAGACCACAAGAGTGCTTCTTTTCACTTGGGTGAAAAGGATTAAAAAAAAAAAGAATAAATTCTCAGTGATGTATCACATAACAAAGATCTGAGTACTATGTGTACTTACTCATGAGTTGACCCTAAACTTTATTCAGAATACTATAAGAAAGTGACTGTCAGTATTGGGACACAACTCTGGAAGTGGAAGGACATTTATCAACAAAGGTACCCAAACTTTTCATGTACCCTAAATTGTTCCCTACATTTTAAAATAAAAATAATATTGAAAAGAAAAAGAAATAGAAGAGGACAGAAAACCTGGTTTACCAGAATGAGGACAATGTCAACACACAATTTCTATTCCATACTAAGTATTTTATATCTGTTCTTTGTAGAAAAATCACATTTCAGTAAAAATGTTAAAATTATTAGAAACATTGTGTCAGCACGTTGCAACATTACATCATGATCAATCTCCCTTTATGTCAGGAAAGAATAGGAGACTCAGCATTTGGGAATCCATCAATATAATTAGTTACATTAACAGAATCAATGAGAAAATCATATGATCATGTTAACAGATTAAAATGGTATTGTGACACTTTTAGAAAAGAATTATACATTTATAAATCAACGGATAAGGAAGTAGTATGTATTTCTGAAACACATGAAAAACAGTAGAAATAAAAAGTAGTAAAAATATGTTTGGGGAAGAAAGCTTAAATGGTATCACTAAGTTGATATCCTCTAATCAGTTTACCAATTGAGCCTGATAATGACATAGACACCAGCTATTTTTGTTCTGGAGAAAAAAACCTTTTTGCACAAAAGAACATTTAAATTGGAAATGCATAAAAATCTGAGAAAAATAGGATGATATTATACATAAGGACTAGGAAAGTAATGCAGCATGATAGTTAATTTTTAAAAAGATTGAGAAATAAGGAAATATAAAGTTTAAAAGGTGAATAAGACATATATGTAAATGCACTATACAATCAAGCCACCGTGGTGGAAGAGAAATAGTGATCTTGCTGTTTCTTACTGGAGATTGAAGTTTACACATGTGGAGAGACTTTGTCTTCCAGTGTGTTTCCTTCTTGCAGGTCTTCCTCACCCATGTTAGGCAGAGATGACCCAGCCCTTCAAATGGTTCAGAGTCTTGGAGTCAGTGTCCTCTGCACAGTAAGTCCTTAATTACAAATGAGTTCTGATAAAGGAGTAGCCACTATTATATGCAATGGAAGACCAATCACATATTAAATCAGTGATGAATAATGTTCTAAAAACCAGATCATTATTCCATTTGTCATTTAGGAAGCACAGAATTGTTATGTCTAAGTAAAATGGAGGAAACTACACTTTTATTCTATCCAAATATTTTACAATCCAACATTTCCGTTAACACGGGGTCTGTAACTCAGTGTCCACCATAAGTTTATTCTCCCTCATTACGTTCCTTGCTCTTTCACTTCCATTATATCTTCATACATAAGTATGACTTTGTCTTCTTAAAGTATGCTTCTTAGAAGCTGCTAATGGTAATCCAACCTCTCTGGTATTTTATCTGGAAAATATTTATTTTGTCCTATTCTTTAAACATATTTGATTCTACCTTTAATAATATTTTATATCAGCACTGTTAATACTAGTTTCGCTGCTTTCAAGAAAACACAAGTTTTGGAAATACCCTTAGTACTTTTAGTGTAGTTTTGTTTTGTAATTTTAATTTACATTCATGTATATACTTCTATTTAGAATTCATATACAGACACATTTTTGAGTAGAATCTCTCTGCCACACAGTCTAGAGTTCAGTGGCATGTTTATGGCTCAACCTATGGGTTCAGGCAATTCTTCCCCTAAGACACGCTAGTACCTTGGGACAACATGCACTACCACACCCAACAAAATTTTGGTATTTTTTATAGATATGAGTTGCCCATGCTGCTGTAAAACCTCTGGGTTCAAGATGTTCTCCCACCTCAGCAACACAAAGAATTGGGAATACAGTCCTGAGTCACCATGCCTTGCCCTCCCTGCTTTCAGGTGTTTTCTTTTGTGGTATCATGCAGTTTAACTAACATTGCTTTTAATGTTGTTTTATTTTTCTATTTTTGACACATTAATTCCAAATTTAGGAATTTATGTCTGGTTATTTTACAAACTCATATATCAACAAATCTTTGGATATGACCTTTTATTTTTATTTTTTCACATATTTTACTCAAACCACTACATAAATGTTTGGGAAATGTTTCATATTTTACATTCAAGTCACCATTTATGTAGAACTGTAATCATAATTTTTATCACTTGGACTTTGACACATTGAGTATATAAATTGTGCTCAATATTTCCACAGAATAGTACTGTTATCAGCTCAATAAAATTTTATATTTATCTTACATTTTATGTCGATTTATTATATTCATAAATACATTGGCTTGGCTGTTTTCCAAATTGGGCTAGTCAAGATTATACTGTCTTGTTATTTTCACATCTATTTTTCTCACTGTATTGTTAGTCCATGAAGAACATGGGTTTGACCTGCATATGTTCCCATTTTTTCAACAAATACACTGGAATTTCTTTTTTGACAATGTGTGAACCAGGCTCAGTGGCTCAGCCTGTAATCCCCACCTTGGGAGGCTGAGGTGAGTGAATTGCCTGAGGCTGCGGGTTCGATAACCACCTAGGCAACTTGGTGAGACCTCATCTCTACAATAAATCAAAAAATTAGCCGAGTGTGGT
>NW_007247881.1:137290-176551 GCF_000164805.1 Carlito syrichta | reverse complement strand
TGGTCCTCCCACTGCTGACCGAAGGTTTGAAAGTTGCAAGTGCAGAGGATGGGGGAGAGAGGAAGGAGACAGAGAGAGGGCTGGCATGGCGTCCCGGGTGCATCGGGACAGGGCCTCATCTTCCTGCAGCTCCAAGTTGCCACCCACATCCCCGCCTCACAGAGGGTGACACCCCCAGGAGAGCCTCCCCTTTCTCTGACTTCGACTGTCTGCGACATGCTAGGATCTGACGGAAGACTACACTGTCTCCCAGGGTGGCCGGGCCAGGAGATCCTGGGGCTGTGTCCAATCAGACAGGGGACCCGGCTCCAGAGGATGTCTGTGTCCCCAAACTCCAGAAGTCTATGGGGTGGGGAGATGGGAGGAAGGGACACGTGGAGGCTTCTGGCATTGGTGACCAAGGCCTCTGTCCTTTTTGCAACTAGGGGCTCATGTGCCAGCCTGCTGGGGTTTTGCGTTACGAGGGTCCAGGTCCAAAGGGCTCAAATGAGTGCTGACTCGAGGTAACAGGAGAGCAAGTGCAGGTGTGGACACGAGGGACCTGTTGAGCCCTGCTGCACCGCACACCCAGGCCACGCTGACCACAGCCGCTGGGTGGCACAGCCTCAGTCGGAACCTCTAGGGCAGGCACAGCCCAGTGCAGGGGCAGCAGGGCCTCCTCTCAGTGGGACTGGAGGTTCTGACCATCCCTGCAGCCTCCGCGGCCTTCCCAAGACCCTCTCAGAGCCTGTCTCTGGGGTCAGGATCCCCACCCTCCCCTTCCGAAGGAAGGCAAGAGGCAGGATGCCTCCAGGTCACCGCCTTCAGCCTCACCTTCTCCGTGACCTGAGACAGGCCCAGGAGCCCTCGCCGAGACTGGTGTCCTTTCCGATGAAGACCTTCACGGCTAGGAAGGGGCAGACCTGAGAGCCTGCTGGTGATGCCTTGCTCTTGGACTCTGTTCTCCAGAACAGTGAGGCTGTGGGGCCTTTTTACGGCTGACTCGGGCCGGGAGCTGTTCCTTAATGGGTACAGGGCTTCTCTTTGAAAAGACAAGGAGTCCTGGAAATGGAAGCCGTGATAGTTGCACAACATGGTGAATATATCAAATACCAGAGATTTGTGTACTTTAAAATGGTCAAATGGGGAGGCTGAGGTGAGTGGATTGCCTGAGCCTGCGGGTTCGTGACCCGCCTGGGCAACTTGGCGAGACCTCATCTCTACAATAAATCAAAAATTAGCCGAGTGTGGTAGCGCGCGCCTGTATTTCAGCTACTTGGAAGGCTGAGGTGGAAAGATCACTGGAGCCCAGCAGGTCGAGGCTGCAGTGGCCAGAGCAGCCACTGCACTCCAGTCTGTGTGACAGCATGAGACTCCAATTCAAAAAAAAAGTATAAAAAAAAAAGTGACATCGTATATCAAAAAGACCAGGAGACTAGTGTGTTGTTTGCTTTAAAAACACACTGAGGGTTGGGCTCAGTGGTTCATTCTGTAATCCCAGCACTTTGGGATGCCAAGGCAAATTGATTGCCTGAGAGTGAGACTCCAACTCAAAAAAAAAAAATTGTGATCATTTAAAAGAAACGCACAGAACCACAGTTTAGAAATATACTTTAACAATGTCATGAGGACTTCAAATAGAAGTATATTGTCTATTTTGACTTATACTATCATAAAGATATACAAATCTATCATACAAAAGTAAACATAATTTATGCACTTACAGGGTATACATGGCACCATCAGCAGTTGGGAAATGTGTAAGTAAATGTAAAGATGCAGTATTAACTCATAACGGCATAAAATTAGCTATGACACAAAGTGTATCAGTCAGTAATTTTGTGACCACTTCCTGCTGCCAGGTGACTAATGCAAGGGTTGTGAGATTCTGTTTCACACACCACATGATGTTAATGTTTCCATATGAGCATTTGGTCTTTCCAGAGTGAATCAAGGAAATTACAAAGAATCATTGTAATTATGGCAAAACAGTGGAAAGGCTTTGGTATCAAGATATAAATGTTGTATTCCAGCCCGGGCATCAGAGTCAAAATCCAACCTAATATATAAGTATTTACAATAGTCAGAATTCAGAAAGTTAGGTCTTATAATTATACTCCTGTATAATCTTTATTGCAATAATCAAAATGACACATAACTAAAAAAAAGAAAGAAAGAAAGTATGACCTACAAAAAAAGGATCACTAGAAACATCCTTTCATAAGTTACTCAATAGTATATGGTCATCATATACCTACAATCTTGGGTAAGATAGAATAGATTAACACTTATGGCAACATAACAGTTGTGTGGACAACAAATGTTAATACTTTATAAACAATTCTGTTCATTAAAACAAACAAATTTATATAGCCTAATAAACCTTCAAATTTCACTGTATGCAAAACCAGATTACAAATATTCAAGCACTTCTGAACTTCTGATAGCGTGAACCATGGGCAAACAGCTTTCTTCAGTTTTAAAAACTGAATCTTATTATTTATTAAACATACACTTATAATATATACATTTTAAGAGAATAATTATCTTTGCTCTGATGTATAAGAAAATATTTCTTTATATTATATCAAATTACACTGATGGCTTTTAGTATTGATATTATGAAGATGCATCAAGGTATTAATGTTCTGGCCTCATTTTCTCATTTGCATGTAGGTAGTAAGACAAATGACTTCTAAAACTCTCAATGATTCTTTGTCATTTATTTCCAAAGAGAAATGTGATCCTAAGCACTCACCTCATTCTGAACTTACAATAATGCATAATGTGCCACAAGAAACCTCTTCACTTAGATCATTAAAGATTACATATCAGTGTTCTTCATCCTCCATGAAAACATGACATGAGTGCTGATGACCTCCTATACAAAGACATTACATAGCTCTAATGTACCAACAACTGACCCCATGACTTTACATAAATCCTACAAATGAAGGCATAGCATCATGTGAATTGAGTTACATCAATATTGTTTGCTTTTCAAAATATTCTCAAATTCTGTCAATGCAAAGCCAAATTTATACAGATAATATACTTATGCTTTCCTAAAAAACAAACAAACAAAATAAATCTTTTTTTTTTTTTTGAGTTGGAGTCTCATTCTGTCACCCAGACTGGAGTGTAGTGGCCGCTTCCGGCCACTGCAGCCTCAACCTGCTAGGCTCTGGTGATCCTTCCGCCTCAGTCTTCCAAGTAGCTGGAACTACAGGCATGCGCTCCCACATCCGGCTAATTTTTTGATTTATTGTAGAGATGAGGTCTCGCCAAGTTGCCCAGGCAGGTCTTGAACCCGTGGACTCAGGCAATCCACTCACCTCAGTCTCCCAAAGTGCTGGGATTACAGGCTGAGCCACCGAGCCCGGCTCAAAATAAATCTTTTAATGCCACTCAATATTTGATATTTATTTCAACTTGACTTTCAGTAAATAAGCTTCCATATAAATTGCACCTGTAACATTTTCAGTCCGAATACCCTAGTATCTCCAATGGCATACAATTTAAATAAAGTCCAGTCCACATTCTTTAATTTTGTAGATTCTCTACAATGCAGTCTAATGTCAAATAAAGTTTTTACTGGTTAATGTCTTTAGACATGTTTTACATTTCTACATTCAAAAGATCCATGGCTTGAGTAAAGATAACAGTACTCTTTACATCTGCAAATTTCTCACCATGTCTCTATTGTTTATAACTAGATATATGATTTTCCAGTCATTAGAGATACTGAAAATTTAGAGTATAAATTGTCTGATGTTGAGAAAACTTGAAATAACAGTGAAAAGGTTTACCCCATTCTGCCCATCTATAGGGAATCCCTAAATATAGATGCTCATATGTCAACCAAATATTGAATGAGAGCTAAAGGCTTTATCTCATTCCTCTCATTTATATAGTTTCATCTCAGTATGGATTCTCATATGTCCAGCTACTTGTATATGAGAGCAAAGGGCTTATCATGTTTTTCACATTTGTAGAGATTCTCTCCAGTATGAATGATTATGTGTCCAGCAAATTCATTGTGAGAGTGAATGGCTATGGCATATTCTTCATATTTGTAGGGTTTTTCTCCAGTGTCAATGGTCTTATGTTCAGTAAATGCTTTATGAGAGCAAAAGACTTTGCCACATTCTTCAAGTTTGTAGAGATTCTCTTCAGTATGCAATCATATGTATAGCAAATCATTTGAGGAAAAAAGGCTTTGCCACAATCATCATGTTTGTAGGATTTCTCTCCACTATGGATGGTCTTGTGTCCAGCAAATTCTTTGAGTGTGAAAAGTTTTACCACACGTTTCACATTTGTAAGGTTTGCAATAGTATGGATCTTGACATGTCAAGCAAGTAGTGAATCAGAGTGAAAAACTTTTCTGCATATTTCACACTTGTAGGGTTTCTCTCCAGCATGGATGGTCATGTGTCCAGCAATTCTATTGTGAGAGTGAAAGGTTTTTGCCGTATTCTTTACCCTTGTAAGTTTCTCCCTGGTATGGAAGGTCTTATGTCAAGCAAATCCTTCATAGAGTGAAAGGCTTTGCCACACTTTTCACATTTGTAAGGGTTCTCTCCAGTATTGATGGTCTTATGTCCAGCAAATACTCCGTGAGAACAAAAATCCTGTGCCACACTTCACATTTGTAGGGTTTCTCTCTCTCTCTCTTTTTTTTTTGAGTTGGAGTCTCACTGTCACCCAGACTGGAGTGCAGTGGCAGCTCCCAGCCACCAGTCTCGACCTGCTGGGCTCTGGCGATCCTTCTGCCTCAGCCTTCCAAGTAGGTATTATGTCTAGCAAATCCTACATGAATGACCTTGCCATATCTTCACATTTGTAGGATTTCTCCCCAGTATGCATGGTCTTATGTTGAGAAAATCCAGAGTGAAAGTGAAAGACCTTGCCACATTCCTCATATTTGTAGGACTTCTCTCCACTATGGATACGCTGGTGTACAATAAGACTCTAGTCCTGAGTAAAGCCTTTGCCACATTCTGCACATTTGTAGGGATTCTCTCTAGTATGGATCACTGTGTGTTGAGTAAGATGTGAATGACATTTAAAGGCTTTGTCACATTCTACACATTTGTAGGTTTTCTGTCCAGTAGGAATGGTCGTATGTACAGCAAATCACCCTTGAGAGTGAAACACTTTGCTGCATTCTTCACATTTGTAGGATTTCTCTCCAGTATGAACCACCATATGTTGAATAAGGCTTGAAGGAGTTTGAAAGGCTTTGCCACAGTCTTCATATTTGTAGGGTTTCTCTCTAGTATGGGTCACTACATATCAAGTAAGGCATGAATGAAACTGAAAGGCTTTGCCACATTCTTCACATTTGTATGGTTTCACTCCAAAATGGGTCATGGTAGGGTCAGTAAGATGTGAACAAGACTGAAAGGCTTTGGCACATTCTTCACATTGGTAGCATTTCACTTTAGTATGGATCACTGTGTGTTGAGTAAGGAGTGAATGAGAGTGAAAGGTTTTGTTACATTCTGCACATTTATAGGGTTTCTCTCCAGTACAGATCATTGTATGTTGACTAAGTTGTGAATGAGAGTGAAAGGTTTTGCCACATTCTTAATATTTGTAGGGTTTCTCTCCAGTATGGATCACTGTATGCTGAATAAGGAGGGAACGAGAGTGAAAGGCTTTGCCACATTCTTTACATTTGTAGGGTTTCTCTCCAGTATGGATCATCGTATGTCGAGTAAGATTTGAACGAGTGTGAAAGGCTTTGCCACATTCTGCACATTTATAGGGTTTCTCTCCAGTATGAATGGTCTTATGTCTAGCAAAGTCTCCTTGAAAGCAAAAGGCTTTGCCACATTCTTCACATTTGTAGGGTTTCTCTCCAGTATGGATCATCGTATGTCGAGTAAGTTTTGAACGAGAGTGAAAGGTTTTGCCACATTCTTCACATTTGTAGGGTTTGATTCCAGTATGGATCACAGTATGTTTAGTAAGATTTGAACGAGAGTGAAAGGCTTTGCCACATTCTTTACATTTGTAGCATTTAACTCCAGTATGGATTTCTGTATGTTGAGTAAGATGTGAAGCAGAATGAAAGGCTTTGCTGCATTGTTCACATTTGTAGGGTTTCTCTCCAGTATGGATCATCATATGTCGAGTAAGGAGTGAATGAAATTGAAAGGCTTTGCCACATTCTTCACATTTGTAGGGTTTCTTTCCAGTATGGATCACTGTATGTTGAGTAAGATGTTTAGAAGATTGAAAAGCTTTGCCACACTCTTCACATTTGTAGGGTTTCTCTCCAGTATGGGTTATCATATGTCGAGTAAGGAGTAAACGAATGTGAAAGGCTTTGCCACACTCTTCACATTTGTAGGGTTTCTCTCCAGTATGGATCACTGTATGTTGAGTAAGATTTGAATGAGAGCGAAAGGCTTTGCCACATTCTTCACATTTGTAGCGTTTCACTCCAGTATGGATCAGTGTATGCTGAGTAAGATGTGAACGAGTGTGAAAGGCTTTGCCACATTCTTCACATTTGTAGGGTTTCTCTCCAGTATGGATCATTGTATGTTGAGTAAGATGTGAACGAGAGCGAAAGACTTTGCCACATTCTTCACATTTGTAGGGTTTCTCTCCAGTATGGATCATCATATGTCGAGTAAGGAGTGAATGAAATTGAAAGGCTTTGCCACATTCTTCACATTTGTAGGGTTTCTCTTCAGAATGGATCACTGTATGTTGAGTAAGATGTGAATGACAGTGAAAGGCTTTGTCACATTCTTCACATTTATTTATTATTTATTTATTTATTTATCTTTGTGTTGGAGTCTCACTCTGTCACCCAGACTTGAGTGAGGTGGCCGGGAGCCTCAACCTGCTGGGCTCCGGTGATCCTTCCACCTCAGCCTTCTGAGTAGCCAGAATTATAGGCATGCACTACCATGCCCAGCTGATTTTTAAATTTATTTTAGAGATGAGGTGTCGCTGCCCAGGCGGGTCTCGAACCCACGGTCTCAGGCATTCCACTCACCTCAGACTCCCAAAGGCACAGGATTACAGGCTGAGCCATTGAACCTGGCTTATTTATTTTTTATTTTATTTTATTTTTTGAGTTGGAGTCTTATTCCATCACCCAGACTGGAATGCAGTGGCCACTCCTGGTCACTGCAGCCTTGACCTGCTGGACTCCAGCGATCCTTCAGCCTCAGTCTTCCAAGTAGCTGGATTTATAGGCACATACTACCATGCCCAGCTAATTTTTTTGATTTATTGTACAGATGAGGTCTCGCCAAGTTGCCCAGGCAGGTCTTGAACCCGTGGGCTCAGGCAATCCACTCACCTCAGCCTCCCAAAGCACTGGGATTACAGGCTGAGCCACAGAGCTCAGTTCATTCTTCACATTTATAGAGTTTCTATCCACAATGAATTTTCTGTGAATGACATGAGTAATAGCTGAGGGCTTTGCCACATTTTTCACTTTGAAGGCTCTCTCTCCCCTATGGATTCTTTCATGTTTATTTAGATAGGATGATTTCTTAAACACTTTCCCACATATATTGTGCATATTTCCTCCACTATTTTTTTGATGTTGACTACATTTTGAGGACCGGTTAAAGGTTTTGCCATATTCATGTTTGAAAGCCATTTCAGAAATATGGATGCTCTGGTGGATAACAATTTGGAGTGTTGATGAAAGACTTTCCTACTCTTGTTACATTTGTAATGGTTATTTGCAACTGAGCATTCTATCTGCCCTACACCCTCATGCACACTTATCCAAGATTTTTGTAAGCATAAGTTCTTAAGGACATATTTACCATATTTTCCTATCAGCACTTTTGCAAGTGAGTCTTCTAGGCTCTTCTCTGGCAAAAGTCCTTCAGTGTAATGAGAAGTCACAGCTGAAAATCAGGAAAATAAAAATTTATTCCACATGTTAGACTCAGGTGAATATCCTTTGAAAATAAAATATAATATTATATCATGGTAAGGACATAAGTATGATGGCAAGTACAAATCACAGGTTTTCACTCCATCATAAATATATACACTTAAGAAAATACCCAATTGCCTGTGTGATAACTCAAAAAACAACGAAGACTGCAGAATACACATGATAAAATGAGTTACATGGAAGAGAAAGTTTAGAAATTTTGCCACCATAATTTCTGTTCCTTTACAATGAAGCATGATGCAATCAGATGGGATGCTCTAACTCTTGAATTCTCCCTCAGGGAATAAATCGAGGAATGGAGTATGAGTCCACACTTCTGTCCTTTGAGGGTTTATACAAAGACTGGTTACTGTCACAACGTATAGAAAAGATATCTCCTAAGAACAGGTATGAGTCTCCTAGAATCTTTAAGTTAGTGATTGTTATTATATTAATCTAGACAAAGCAACATCATAAACATTATGACATGTATATCTTTGAATTTCAAATACTCCAAACAAAATATGACAAAGCATAGAAAGAATCAGGATAAATGATTCAATTAAGGATACAACAATAATTTGTGGAGCTGCAAATTACAAAAAAGTTTGAGAAATTTTTATATGAAATGTAGAAACCCCTACTTGAACCACCAAACTACTGCCTGGGTTATAGAGAACATGCTGATAAAGTGGAACCATAAAAAGAATTTGGAAAACATCCTTGATATTGATATTGGTCTTAGTAATAATTTTTTTATGACTACAGGAATAAAAATAAATATAAACAAGTTGGAGATATCAAACTGAAAATCTTCTGCAGAGTAAAGAAAAAAGGAAGAAGGCTTATAGGATAAAAAAAATCTTCAAACCATATACTTAATGAGATGTTAAAGAAAGAAAATGATAATCACTTGAATAAAAAACAGTCCAAAACTGAATAGTTATTTTCCAATGATGACATACAAATTGCCAACCAGTATATGAACTGGCACTGACCAACACCAACAGAGGCAATTTCAAATAGACACAATGATGATATATTGTCTCACAGCTGTTAGAATGACTAATATCAACCAGAATAGAGAGAGAGAATTTTGATAAGGATGTGAAGAAAAAGAAATCCTGTATACTCTTGTTGAGTTTAAAATTGGAAGAGTCATATAAAAATCATTATCGACATTCTTTTAAAAATTAAAAAACCTGCCATAACTCAGAAATCCCTTTCTGGGTATATAACCAAAGGAAATAAAATCAGTATCAAAAAGAGGTCTCCAACCCCTATGGGCATTGCAGCATTTGTTAAGATGGACAAGCTTGAAAACAACCTAAATATTTGTGGAATCTGTGTTGATTAATAAAACAATGTACACACATACACATATTTATATATGTACAACAGCATATGATTCAGCCAAAAAATTTTTTAAAGAAATCTGCAATTTTACCTTATGGATGACATTGTAAGACATTATGCTAACTGAAGTGAGCCAGGCACATGTACACATAAATACTGTGTGAGAATGGGTACAGTGGCTCAAGTCTGTAAATCTATCACATTGGGAACTGAGGTGAGAGGATTGCCTGAGCTCAGGGTTTCAAGACCAATCTGGGCACCTAGGTGAGACAACGGGTCTATGACAAATACAAAAACAAGCTTGGTGTGTCAGCACACGCTTGTAGTTCCAGTTACTTGAAAGGCTGATATGGAAGGATCGCCTGACCCCAGCAATGAGGCTGTGGAGGTCATTAGTATGCCATGCATTCTAGCGTGGAGTGAGACTCCAACTCAGGGAAAGAAAAATCCTGCATGATCTCACTCCTGTGGAATCAAAAAACTTTGCACTCATATAGGAAGAAAGTACAACGTGGTCACCAGGGCCTGCAGGTGGGAAAATGGAGATGTTTTTCAGTGGTTACAAAATTTAAGTTATAACTGAGTCTTAGGGAACTAATGTGTACCACAGTGACTTATCATTAACAATGACATCTCGTGTGCTGAGAAAATTTGCTAAAATAGAAGACATTATGTGTTCTCCTCACAAAACATAAAAATGACAACTACGTAAGATGGTTGATATGTTCATTAATATAATTGTAATCATAATTTCACACTGTATAGGCATATCAAATTATTACATTATTTACAACATATGGTTATACATTTTTATTAATGTATAAAAAATCAGATGCTAATCACACATAAACATGCATACATACATATTTGAATATATGCATATATGAAGCTAGTCCTAAGCTTCATACTAAAGAAAATTAAAAAATAAGAGTCATTAAGACACAAGGTAACACATAGGAGTTTAATATATGTTTACCAATTCTCTACATGATATAGTACACTTAAATATTTGGATATAAAGAAAAACTACCAGTCTCAGACTATACTATAAAAGTAAAATTTAAGTAAAATGTCAGGATTTCATCTATTAAGACAGATAATTTTTATTTAGGTAGGACAATTGAGTATGAATTTAAATAAAATCATTGAAAATCTCCCTAGTATAGAAAATCATAAATTAGAAAACATGTAACATGTGTCCTGAGTGTTCTTAAGTATCTCAAACAGATAACAAAATCACTGCTCACATATTCCACCATGATGCAAAAACAAAACATAAAAAATTGTTTGACATGGATTTCCAAATAAATAAGCAAATACTTGCTCATCTCCAAAGCATCAGAAAGGTAGTCAGATCATTCAGTTCCTAACAAACCATTGAGTGAATTTTGGTTTCCTCTGTAAACTTGAAACCATTTCCATTGGAGCAGACCCAAACCACATTTCAAGCTCTGATTCCTCAACCTGTGTCATCTGCTTCAATCACTTCCACCTACCTGGAAGTTCAGCTAACGTGCTGTGTCTCTTCACATCCCAGGGCTCTTTCCTTTGCTCCAGACACAGAATAAGGTCTGGCTTAGAGACAGCAAGTCCTTTTTAATTAGAAAAAAGTAACATGACTCTTACTGGAGTTCTTTGATTACAAACCTAGTATTTGATCAGTAGAGAACACATTATACAAGATTCTAGATAACTAACCCCAAAATATGGTTTCCCAATAAAACCTTTTGAACATTTTGATACAATTTTCAATTTATGGGTTTCTTTTTATTCTAAGTTGGAGTCTCACTCTGTCACCCAGGCTGGAGTGCAGTGGAAAGCTCATAGCTATCCCAGTGCTCACCTGTTGGGCTCAGGTAATTCTTCTCCCTCAGCCTACCAAGTAACCAGAACTACAGGTGTGTGTTACCACTCGCAGCTAACTTTTTGATGTAGTGTAGAGATGGGGTCTTGCCAAGTTGCCCAGGATATTCTTGAACCTATGGGCTCTGGCAGTCCTCTCAACTCAGCTTCCTAAAGTGCTACCATTACACAGCTGAGCCACCATGCCTGGCCTTAAATTTGTGAGTTCTTAGTTCCATACTAGTGAGTCAATAACTTATGGCAGCAATTGGAATCAGATGTGGGCAATGATATCTATGCCACTAAATTTCTGAACTTACCAATAATATAGCTAGAAGGACACTGGTCAATTTAAAATACAGAAGGCTTCCTGTCAAAATGAAACATGAAGCATTATTAATTTTTTATTTTGTATGTGAACATATTACCAACTTTTCATTGATAGTAGGAATCTGAAACTCATTCATGCAAAGCAGAAATTCCCAGAAAATATTCTACAAAAGAAGGACTTAAAATCCTTAGTATGGCCAGGCTCAGTGTCTCACCTGTAATCCCAACACTTTGGGAGGCTGAGGTGAGTGGATTGCCTGAGTCCAGGGGTTCGAGACCTGCCTGGGCAGTGAGATCTCATCTCAACAATAAACCAAAAAATCAGCCGGGCATGGTAGCGCATGTCTGTAATTCCGGCTACTTGGAAGGCTGAGGCAGAAGGATCACCAGAGCCCAGCAGGTCGAGGCTGCAGTGGCCGGGAGCGGCCACTGAACTCCAGTCTGGGTGACAGAGTGAGACACCTACTCAAAAAAAATAAATAAATAAAATAAAATAAAATAAAATCCTTAGTATGAAATAGGGATTGTGTTTTGAAAGTTTCCTCACCTAGAAAAACCAGGTTTCTATGGTTCTCTAACATCACAGTCCTGTACAATATTCGCTGAGGGGAGTCTAGGCATGCCCACTCCTCTGGAGAGAATTCTATGGCCACATCCTTGAATGACAACCCCTGAAAACAACAAAAACACATATTTACCAAGTCACCATGGCCTCTAGGTAAAGCAAGAGTGAAAAGAACAGGGTTCAGCTGACAATTATTATTATGCAATAAAAATATTCATAACACAGAAATATCCTCTAATGTATTGTGTGGGAAAAAAGGATGAAATAAAATTCACTCAGCAAGTGTAGACTCTATATTTTAGTGAGTGAAACAGCATAAAATGGATACCAACACAGGCACGTACATTTTAAATTACTGTTTATAGCACTCAGAATACATTACACGTACTGCTTCTAGTAAGTCAGAAGATCCTCATCAAGTTTTAATTTGTACAACAATGAATTGACTATTTTGCTAAAATGCAAATTCTGATTCATAATACATGGATTTAGTCTTAGATTCTGCGCTTTTTTGTTCAGTTGGTATGTCTCATTCTTTTTTCTTTTTTTGAGTTAGAGTCTCACTCTGTTGCCCAGACTGGAGTGCAGTGGCTGCTCCCAGCCACAGCAGCCTCATTCTTCTGGGCTCCGGCGATTCTTCCACCTCAGCCTTCCAAGTAGCTGGAACTACGAGTGTGTGCTACTACACCCGGCTAGATGTGCCTCATTCTGAACCAGGCTAGGGTGCCCTGGCATAATCACACCTTATTGCAGTCTCAATCTCCTTGGCTAAAAGAATGCATCTTAGATAGCATCCCAAGTATTTGGGACAAATTGGTATCAGATGTCAAGGCACACAGTTGGAACACAACATTCATGCTGAGATGTTTTAGCCAAAAGTTATAGTAATTTCTTATTACTTTTTGAGTTGGAATCTCAGTCTTCTCAACCAGGGTGCAGTGCAGTGGTATGCTCATGGCCACTGCAGCCTCAACCTGCTGGACTTAGGCAATCCTTCTGCCTCAGCCTTCCAAGTGTCTAGAACTACACACACATGCAATCATGCCTGGCTAGTTTTTGTAATTTACTGTAGAGACAAGGTCTCACCAAATGCCCAAACTGTTCTCAAAACACAGGCTCAGGCAAGTCTGATGCCTCAGCCTCCCATAGTGCTGGGATTACAGGCTGAGATTACAGGCTGGGATTACACACCCATCCAATATAGTAATTTATAACCTCAATTTAATAACAAGCAAGCTCGTGTTACATGTAAATCAGCCAAAAGGTATCGCCCATGGCATGTAATCTCTGAAAGCACATTTATATTTTTAGTTTTTGGCATCCTAGAGAGCAAGTCTCTTCTAATTATTCTTTATTCTGACTTTCCAGAGTTATTTTGGGCAGTAACTGCCATCCTGTTTAAATGTACATTTTATTAACCATGTTCTGCATGGAGCTGATGGAGCATCTACACAGTACCTTAACGGTACATATTCCGGCTAGGAGCAGAGGCTCATGCCTATAATCGCAGCATGTTGGGAGGCCATGGCAAAAGAATTTCCTGAACTCTTGGGTGTGAGACCAGCCTGGGCAACTTGGCAACACCTCATCTCTACAATAAATTAAAAAATTAACTGGGCTCTGGTGGCCATGAGTGTGCCAGTGCATTTCATTCTGGTCAACAGAGGAAGACTACAACTAAATATATATATATATATACACAGGTTTCTATCCTTCATTAGGATCTGAGGATTTACCCAATTTCCAATGGAATTCTTGGTTACCATGCCTTCCCATGACCCCCAGTAACAAGGAAACATTTTTAATAATGCAGGTCATACATTCATGGTGAGAACAGTTTATGACAACTAAGCCCTATGGTTGAAGAGAACAGAAGAGGCTATGTAGGAGCAGTGTCCGACAGACCCATTGAATATCACAGAAAGAACAAAAATAGTTGAAACAAACTCATAAGGCAGGACCATCACAAGGACAGCAGCTTGGTTTGCAAGTTTTATACACATGACATTCCTTCCGATCTGGGACTTATTTATTTACCTGAGAAGCAGCCATTTTTTCTTCTTCCTCCTATTTCTCTGGTATTTCTTCTTAGGTGAGATTATCAAGTTACACCTACATTTTGAAAAATGCCTTTACTTATTTCAAAATTAAATGGAATGTATTTATTTTTTGTCAGTCTTACCACCTTCTTGGGAACCCCTCGCTTGATCTCCTGTTTGCCTGAAATTCTCTTTGATTTGATTTTTCCACCATCGACCTGAGGTGGGTCTACTTTGTCCTTAGGATAGTTTTTCTTCTTTACAAATGCAAGATAATCCAGGGGAAAGACATCAATTTTGCCTTTGCCCCTCAAGATCAGTGATGTGTCTACAAGTGCACAGAAACCAGTCACCAAACTAAAGTTAAATTTTTAAGTTACTAAATTAATAATCTAAAACTTAGACCTAATCAATCCAAAATGGGACAGTCAACTCTCAAAAGTTGTACATAACTCCATTTTAGACCAGGGGCGGTGGGGGGGGGGGGGGGGGGGGGGGGGTAGATTTCTGGCCTCTTTATGTGTTTCCATGTAGGTAAAATAATTTTTTTTTTAGTTGGAGTCTCCTTCTGTTGCCCAGACTGGAGTACAGTGGCCGCCCCGGCCACCACACCCTCGACCTGCTGGGCTCCAGCGATCTTTTTGCCTCAGCCTTCCAAGTAGCTGACACTACAAGCGCACGCTACCACACCCAGTTAATTTTTTGATTTATTATAGAGATGAAATCTCACCAAGTTGCCCAGGCGGGTCTCAAACCCATGGGCTCAGGCAATTCACTCACCTCAGCCTCCCCAGGCATGGGATTACATACAGGCTGAGCCACCGAGCCTGGCTTCTAAAATAATTTTGGAATGTTGACAAGATTGTCAACAGTATGCTGCTGTCCAGAATAACTCTGTGAAAGTGGGAGTATGTACACTAACTCTGTTTTGTTTAATAAAGGAACAAGGAGCCTGTGAATCAAGGACAAAGATAATTCACCACTTTCCAGGACTCCTCTCATCGCCCGTAAGTCTGCAAGTCTAAGCCACCTCTTGATCTTAGCCGCTCTCTGTCCCACAGCCTGGATAAAAATTTTGAAAAAGCACACACAACCCAGGAGGGGACTTTAGGATGCTGTCCCCTCATTTCCTTGGTTTTAGTGTCCCTACTCATTAAAGTCACAAGCCCTGGTCCAACTCCTTATGTCAACAGAACCAAATTTGGACCCGGTGATGCAAATGTCCAATGACACTAATGACAAACCCTGGAGATTTCCACCTAGATAATTCAAATAAGGGCACTACAGGACTGTCACCCAACAGCACCTGCCCATGTATGGCTTCCCCTTGCCCCTTCTCAAAGCCTTTCCCCCCAGGCCTTCCGGGATCCCCACACCACAAGTCCTGGCTGGTGTTTCTGGACCCAAGAACCTCTGTTGGCCAAGAGACTCCTTAACGTTGTGATGGAGCCACCATCTAACTCCGGGGAGGAGAGAAGGAGCGGGCCAGGATCATAGCCTCCCCTTCCCCACAACAGCCCCCCACATAGGTCGGGTCCTTTCCAGAACCCTCAAAGTTCGGCACACTTGGAGATGGTAAGCTGCACGGAGAGTTCTCAGCAGGTGATGTCGCTGCTGGGTGAAGACAAGAGGGTCACTCCCCAGGCTCACCTACACCGAGGGGACCGGGCCAAGTCTCTGGTGGGGATGGGTCCAGGCTCGGAGCTGATGGAGAGGCCAGTTCCTAAAGAGCTGGGTCATCCGGGTCCATCCCCACGCCCCCTCTCGGGAAACCTCCCCGCACACTCACCACCTCCCGCCTTCTGAGGGTCTCAGCGTTAGCCCTACGAATCTCACAGGACCTGCATGTCACAGGCAAACACAGGCTAAAATGAAGATACACGAGGTTGAAGGAGAAATTTAAGGCCCTGTAAGAGCCCAGAAGCTGCCCCCTCATTTCCAGCTCCTGTCTGATTGGCCATTTCAAACCCCAGCATCAGTTGATTGGATAAAACTCCAGGCCATCTGGTCTTGAGTGACAGGACATGCGATCAGACAGAGGGTGCATGAGGCAAGAAAATGTTGAGATTTCTCCCAGCTCAAGAATGTGGTAGGAATTTGTGAGGGGGCCCCTTATAGGAATTGCTGGGAACACTGGCGTCTGCATGACTCCCAGTTGGTGGGTTGCAGAGTTGTAGGATGACAATCCCAGCATGTCCCGGGAGAGGAGGTGTCAACCTAAAGTCCAGTGACCCACCAACCAGCAGCCACAAAGCTCCCATCATGACCCAAAGGGGGCCACCACAAGGCCTCCCCCCAACCTCCTTCCCAGTCTCCCGGGCAAGGAGAAATCTAAATGCATTTTTGCCTATTGAGAACTTATCGTTTTGCACCTCCTGTCAGTCAAGACCAGAAGGGCGGGGCCTGAAGGCTTTTCCAGTCAATGGATTCTGAGGTCTGAACTGGTCAATCAGACGGCAGCTGGAAGTGAGGGTGGTTTGGGGGCCTTCGTCTCTTGCGCCTGTCTAGGATTTGGTCGTCCTTTCTGCAATGTTCTGTACTGTGGCACCCACGTGTGTCTTCCCTTCAACCTCTGTCTCCTGTGATCTGCAGGACGTGAAAGAGTGGTGGGGAGGATCCAATGGACGGAGGGTTGGTGGTGCCAACAGACGGAGGGTCTGGGGTACTGTTAAGCATCCCTCCTTTTCCACCCCAAGGTTACATCACAACGTTGAGGAAAAAATTTCTCTCTTTATAGCTGTGGAGATAATACATTACTACCAGAAATATTAATTGTTGAGTTTCACAGGTGCATGAAAGCATCCATTACATTTGTTTTTTCAGTCAATTTCACTCTGTCATCCAGGTAGGTGTGCAGTGGCACAGAAACGGCTAACCCAGGCACGCCCTACCACACTCAGGTAATTTTTAAAAATTTATTGCAGTGAGGAGGTCTTGCCAATGTGCCTGGATTGGTCTTGAACATGTGGGTTCAGATGATCCACTTGCCACGGTCTCCTGAGCCTAGGCGATAATACTTTCAATAAATTATTATTTAATGCTGAGTTCAGTAATAAGAATATAACTCTCCATGGACAAAGAATGAATTTAGCCATATGAATTGGTTACAGTTTCCTGTTACTTGGGTAAATAATGAGGAGTAGGCCTGGAGAAACACACTGGTAGATAACAGGTTTACCACCATATTACAAAGCCACTAGAGAAAACAGATCAAGTGGTCAATGTCCCTACCCCCCAGAAACTTCCAACTGTTGTAAAAGGTTAAATGGTGTTGAATCAGCAGCACCATGTAGTCAGTACAAGGAAGGAAGTTGTCCATAGTACCTGACTTTATGTTGAGTTCTGATGTTACTGCTTAAGAGAGCATTCACAGACAGAATTGTTGCTGTTTCATTATTATATCTGTTGGTTTGTCATTGCTAAAAATAACTATATAAGTTTTCTTTGTCTGTTGTTTTTTGGGTTGTGCTGAGGATGGAATGCAGTGGAACACTCAAAACCACTGCAGCCTTGACCTGTTGGCCACAGGCAATATTTCCACATCAAACTTCAGGCATGTGCCATGATGCCCAGCTAATTGCTTGATTTATTGCTGAAATGAAGTTGTTGCAAGTTGGCCAGGCTGGTCTAGAACTACTGGGCTCAGGCAATACTTTCACCTCATCTCCCAAACTACTGCAATTACAGGTGTGAACCATGGGACCCAGCTATCCCCCATGTGATCCTAACATGGTGACATTGTCAAGCTGAGGGTTGCCAGATATGTTCGTGAAAAGTTGAGTTCAGAAAGGAGGGTTACCTGTCCTGTTTTGCTTGAGTGTGGTCAGGCAGGAAAGCCAGTGGGGTCATGTATTCATTGCAATAGCAGAAATTGCCAGTCTTTCTGGCATGGGAAGGCACTTATGGCAAGGAAAGAATTAACTCACACGTTACACTCCTTGCAGCAACTCACTAGTTTTGAATCTGTCTCCTGTGACAAAAGACAGAGAAAGGTATACTTTATTGCCCTTTCTGGACCCTCCTGCCTTGGGTGTGGTGGTAGCAAGGAAAGGATTGTGCTTATGAGAAAGGCATATACTGGTTGCACATCATCGCTTATGCCAGGAATCCTATCACTTAGGGAGGCTGAGGTGAGAGGATTGCTTGAGGTCAGGAGTTTGAGACCAACCACTACAACACAGCATATTCATGTCACTATAAAAATAATTAAAGAAAAATTAGTCAACAGTATTAGCAAAGGCCTGTAGTTCCATCTACTTTGGAGGTTAAAATGGAAGGATTACCTGAGCCCTGGAGTTCAAGGCTGTGGTGAGTAATGATGGTACCATTTCACTTCTGCCTGGGTAACAGAGTGAGACTCTAACAAAAAATAAATATATTCAATTTAGTTTTAAAATTAATACAGGCATATTTTCAACATGTAGGTGTGACATGTCCAGATCATCTCACCTGAAAAGAAATCTCAGAGGGCCAGGCTGGGTGACTCAGACTGTAATATGACCTTTTTGGAGGTAAAGGAGAGAGGACTGCTTGAGACCCACTCAGGGAATTGGCAAGATCTCTTCTCTACCATACATTAAAAATTGGCTAAGTGGTAAGGCTTGGTGGCTCAGTCTGTAATCCCAGCAGTTTGGGAGGCTGAGGTGAGTACATTGCCTGAGTCCACAGGTTTGGAACCTGCTCAGGCAAACTGATGAGACCTGGTCTCTACAATAAATCAAAAATTAGCTGGGTGTGGTAGTGTGCCTCTTTAGTTCCGGCTGCTTGGAAGGCTGAGGTGGAAGTATTGCTGGAGCAGAGCAGGTCGAGGCTGCAGTGGCCTGGAGCATACCACTGCCCTCCAGTCTGGGTGACAGAGTGAGAGTCCAACTCCAAAAAAAAAATTGGCCAAATGTAGACCAGTCTGTAGTTATGGTTACTTGGAACACTGAGGCAGAAGGATTTCCTGAACCCAGTAGGTCATTGCTGGTGGCTGTGAGCATGTCACTGCACTCCAACCTGGGCAAAGGAGTGAGAATCTAACTAAAAAAAAAAAAAAAAATCCCAGAGGAGCTGGAGGAAAAAAAAAAACAAAACTACATGGTTCTCATGTAAATGTGTCCCAGGTCAGAACTGTCATTTTTAAAACTTGTAAACCTCGCTACTACTTGTGATGGTCTTTCCTAATTCGTATTTTTCAACTATTTTTCTTCTTCCTGATATTTAAGGGCTTGGAAGGACGTGTCTCCCTACATACCAGAGGCTCCACTGTTCTCAGCATCCATGCTGCCTAATTGCCATGAACTGTTCTCACCATGAATGAAAGACCTGTAGTATTAACAAAGGTCCCTTGTGTTTGGGGAACATAGCAAGGAGTGGATATCCAAGCTTCCCATTGTACATGGGGTGGATTCTCAGATACAAGTGAAGGATGGAAATGTGAATAATTAATATTCCACATGATGCTGGGCTCAGTGGCTCAGCCTGTAATCCCAGCGCTTTGGGAGTCCGAGGTGGGTGGGTTGTCTGAGCCCGTGGTTTTGAGACCCACCTTGGCAAATTGGCGAGACCTCATCTCTACAATAAATCAAAAAATTATCCAGTCATGGTAGTGTGTGCCTGTAGTTCCAGCTACTTGGAAGGTTGAGGTGGAAGGATCGCCGGAGCCCAGCAGGTGAAGGCTGCAATGGCCAGGAGGGGCTACTGCATTCCAGTCCATCTGACAGATAGGACTGCAACTCAAAAAAAAAAAAAGAAGCCTGTGTTGGGCCAGTGTGGCAAGGATGTGCTGAGCCAGGGGGAGCATGGCACAGCATGAAGCCCAAAAGGTGGGCAAAGCTTGGCAGGTCATGCAAGTAGCTGGAACTACAGGCACGCCCTACCACACCTGGCTGATTTTTTATTTATTGTAGAGATGAGGTCTCGCCAAGTTACCCAGGTGGTTCTCGAATCCATGGGCTCAGGCAATCCACTCACCTCAGTCTCCCAAAGTGTGGGATTACAGGCTGAGCCACCGAGCCCGGCAAATTACATGTATTTTATGAGTCTGAGTATCACTCTGTAACCCAGGCAGGCATGAAGTGTCTCCACAGAGCTTATCACCATCTTGACCTCCGGAGCTCAACAGATTCTTCATTCTCGGGCTCCCAAGAATCTGAAACTACAGGCATGTGCAACCGCTCTTGGCTAAATTATATCAACTTTTATAGCTACGTGGATGTCCTATGTTGTCCAGGTTACCCTCAAATTTCTAGGCTCAAGCAATCCTCTCCCCTTTCTCTCTCCCACCACTGACCTGGATGAAAACCTCCAAAAGAACACAAAACCCAAGAGGGGTCTTGGCCCCTCATCTTCTTGGTTTTCATGGTCCTCTAAATAAAGTCACAGTCCCTGTTCCAACTCCTTGTCTTGACTTTGGCTGTCCTACCAGGCAGAACCAGGTTTGGACCTGGTGACAAACTGCCTATGATCCTTGAAAGGACAGACCAAGAGTGGGAAGTCATTTTTTTTTTCTTGTTCTGAAACCATGACACAATGATGAGAAAGTAGAAGCTATGCTTTTGGAGAAATGCACACTTTAGATATAATTAACTTTATCGACTTTGTCTTTTCAGAAAAAGACTTTGTTATCTGAAGGATCTCATAGTGGCAATCAAGTTTGCCTAGAGTAAAGGCAATTTACAAGATCTAAGACATCACGCATTGGGCAAAGATTGTAAAAATCATGAAATCTGTAATTACAAAAGTTTTAACCACTCAAAAGGAGAGCAGCCGGGCTTAGTGGCTCAGCCTGTAATCCCACGCCTTGGGAGGCTGAGGTGAGTGGACTGCCTGAGCCCGTGGGTTCGAGACCCACCTAGGCAACTTACCAAGACCTCATCTCTACATTAAATCAAAAAATTACCTGGTCATGGTAGTGCGCCTGTACCTCCAGCTACTTGGAAGGCTGAGGCAAAAGGATCACTGGAGCCCAGCAGGTCGAGGCTGCAGTGGCCGAGAGCAGCCACTGGACTCCAGTCTGGGTGATGGAGTGAAACTCCAACTCAAAAAATAAAAATAAAAATAAAAAAAGGAGAGCAGGTGGGGATTCGATCTTCCAATAAATTGGGCACTATCTACAGGGAAGCCAAGGATCCCCTGAAGCTACCTACTGGGAATGCCTAGGAGATAAGGGGAGGTGCACCCTCCACTAGCTCTAAGGAATGTCATTTGGGAAGGAGAATTAGGATCCTTGTCACACCCGGGGCTATTATAATATGGACAGACATTAATGGGTCTCTGTGTCACAGGATCTCAAAACATCCACAGGTGGTCAACAAGGAAGTCACAGCAGTCTCGTGCAACATCTCCAAGAAAAGGATTTAAACAAGGATTCTGGGAGGCTACAGACCACACTCACTTAGAGTGTAGGCCCACTCCCTGTCTGTGGGGGGTGAATTTTCTTAAATAAATCTTTTCTTCCCTCACCTCTATGTGTTGCAATTCTTTGCAATTTACTCAGATCTCAGGGTCCCCAGTGCGCATCTCTGGCTGGCCAGCCCCGGGGTGCTGCGCCCCTTGCTCCATCCATTTTCCCTCACCCTGTCCAGTATCCTAGCAACCCTGATGACTTGGTCTAGGGATTTCCACCTGGATATTCCAGATCAGGCGACTGTGGCGTTGTCACCCACTACCACCTGCCCACGGCCGGCTTCCCCGCCTCTTCTCCAAGCCTTTACCCCCAGGCCCTCCGGAGACCCCAGACTACAAGACCTAACTGGGACTTAGGGATTCACGATCCGCTGTTGGCCCATGGGAACTCCTTAACACTGTGCTGGAGCCTCCGTTTACCTTCTAGGAGGAGAGAGGGATGAAGCAAAGACCAAAACCACTTTCCTCAGGGGCCCCCACGCGGGTCAGACCCCCCACGACACTCCTGGGTCTCACACATACATACTGGAGAAGCCTCCAGTAGAACGAGGTCGCCAAGGGAACAGGACGCTGGGGACCGAACCAGACCCACCCTGTGAAGAGGAGACCGGGGCCGAGCCGCCTGTGGGCACAGGTCCAGGATCAGAAGTGAGGGGGAGGCCGGTCGGCCACAACCGTGACATCTGTGTCCATCCCGCCTCTCGTTCTCGCACCCACCCCCATACTCACTATCTCTCGGCTTCTGGGTGTCCCAGCGTCCTCCCCATGGACTCCGCAGACCTGAATTTCACAGGGCAAAAAGGGAAGAAACAAATACACGCGACTCCCTCCGATATGATTTGACATTTCCTCAGGCCCAGAAAACAAAAGACGCGGTCAGAACCCGGAAGCAAACACCTCATTTTAATCTCCTTTCTGATTGGGCAGGTTCCGAACTAGCAGCCGTTGATTGGATAAGGCGACAGGTCACCACCCGTCTGATCTTGAGTGACAGCAGAGGTGACCCAACGGGGCTGGAGGAGCAAGAAAAAAGAAAAGCATGTTTTTTCTTGTAGCGTTTTGAGGTTGCGTTGCCTCCTTGCACCGGAAGTTGGGGGAGGAGCAGGATGTGGCGTGCATCGCGGAGCATGCTGGGAACTGTAGTAGAAGAATGAGGCCTGGTGGCTTGATCACTGAGCTACAGAATTCCATCCCAGTTGGCAGAGGCAGCAAAACACTTCAATGTACCCTGTGAGTAGTTTCAAGGGGAGCCCACATTTTTTACCCAGCTGGGGAAATCCACATCCACCAGTGACATGTTAGACAAACTGGCCACTGCCACACCAAAGAAACAAGCCCCCTGAAAGAAGAGTTAAAAGTAAAAAGGAATAAATATATTAATAAATAAATAGATAAGAAAGAAAAAGCAATAAGTCCCCCAATGCTCTTGGATAAAAGGAGAGAGTTTGGTAAATCCTTCGGGTCCTCTCCCACTGTTGGAGGTTTTCTGTCCTCAATAATCCTGCTTTTAAAAAAAAGATGGAGAGTGTAAGAGAAAAGAGAATACACAAATGCGAGAAGTCCACCAACTCAGATGATCTCCTTGCGTATCAGAATATTAAAGACTCAAGGCCAGGACTTTCAGAGGCTGAGGTGAGTGTATTACCCGAGCTGGGTCCTCAAAACCAGCCAGGGCAACTTGGCATGACCTCGTCTCTACAATAAATTAAAAAAAAAATTAGCCAAATGTGGTAGGGCGCAACTGTAGTTCCAGCTACTTGGAAGGCTGTGGCTAAAGGATCTCCTGAGATCAGGATGTCTAGGCTGCAGTGACCAGGAGTGGGCCACTGTACTCCAGCCTGGGGTACAGAGAGAGACTCCAACTCAAAAATAAATAAATAAAGACTCATGCTATGTACTCATGACCCTGGACAGATGAGCTTCTAAAACAGGCTACCAAGGACATATTCTCTAGAACCCCCAAAGGACAATGTTAGTGATCTGGATGATACCATTACTGAGACAGATCTAACAAATCATCTTCATCTATTAGGAGAAATCTGAATATTCACTATTGTAAGAACTCATCTCTATGAGTTTGGGAAGAACTGGACACTCTCTGTTGTACAATGACAGCACTGTACTTGTCCACAGAGCAGACTGCTGAAGGGGTTGCTGAGAATTCATTTGATAGAAGGATTTTTTTTTTCTCCTGAAAGCAAAATGAGGTAAGAAAAAGAACTGGGTGATTTTCAGTACCTGCAGATTTAACAAAAAATGAAGAATCCTGCCAGAGCCTGTGGGTTCGAGACTAGCCCAGGCAACTTGGCAAGACATCATCTCTACAAGAAAAAATTTTAAAAATAGCCAGGCATTGTAGCTATTTTTAAATAGTTCTGGCTACTTGGAAGGCTGAAGTGGAAGGCTCACCAGAGCCCAGCAGGTTTACGCTGGAGTGGTCATGAGCTGCAGTCCAGCTGTGGTGACTGAATGAAACTCCAGCTAAAAAAAATAAAAAAACATCACAAGGGAATCCCAAGCAGCCAGATAAAAAAAAGGACAGACTACAGACTGTAGGATCCAGGTCAGGCCTATTCCTGCATAGGCAGGAACTCTTCCTCTTTATGCAGTTCTGGTCTCTACCTTGGAGCATCCTTGCACAAAATGAGGCCACATTCCTATTCCTTGCCTTGAAAGGAACCCAGCAAATATGACAGACCTAAAAACGTGGCCTTCTGGGACATCACTTGCTCAATTTTTATCATTCCTATAATCTAGAGCAAGTATTGTACCTGAAATCATAGCCCCAGTGCCATCTGCTTGGCCTCAGACTTCTGCTTCATTGGTGTTCAGGTAATGGCCACTCAGGACATGGAAGTTCAGTCATCATTGCCTCCTTGAGAGGATAAGGTTGATAACTTGTCTGTAGGATTCTGCCACCCTAGTCAAGGTGACTGGTTGCTTTTCTTTTTTCTTTACTTTTTCTTTCTTTTTTTTTTTTTTTGAGTTGGAGTCTCACTCTGTTGCCCAGACTGGAGTGCAGTGGCCGCTCCCGGCCACCGCAGCTTTGACCTGCTGGGCTCCAGCGATCCTTCCACCTCAGCCTTCCAAGTAGCTGGAACTACAGGTGTGCACTACCAAACCTGGTTAATTTTTTGATTTATTCAGAGACGAGGTCTCACCAAATTGCCCAGGCGTGTCTAGAATCCGTGGGCTCAGGCAATCCACTCACTTCTGCCTCCCAAGGCACGGGATTACAGGCTGAGCCACCAAGCCTGGCTGACTTGTTGCTTTTCAACCTTGGTGACTTTACTGGTCTGGCCATGCTGGACATGAGTGGGCCTCGGGAACCCAAACACTATGTCTAGGGTTCTTACCCTGCCTTGGGCAAAATCCTAGTTTTAGTCAGTGCCACATGTTCACTGTATGATCATCCTAGATATCCCTAGTACAAATGCTCTCACAGAGGTCAGGTGTGGCCAGGCTGGGCGCCTCTGTGTGTAAGACTTGTGCCCTTTAAGGAAGGCACTGTCACACAAATCTGCCAGCATGAGAAACAAGACATGCTGCTGACTGGCTGAGGCTTTGACAATGCCATACTCACCCTCCCATCTAGAGGCTTCCATTGTCCAGCTTCCTTGTTGGTACTGAATTCATAGGGCTAAGGAGTTATGTGGACCTTTGGGGCACCTTGCTGGGTGCTGCCCTGACTTTTTTTGGACCATGTGGGTCACTTTCTCATAAGAAAGTTAATATTTAGGTGTCACCATATGGGGGGAGGATATCTCAGTATTTCCTGTGGACTGGGCAGGCCCTGGTGTTGGAGGCTCAGAGAGATAGCAAGATGAGGTTGTCCTGTGTTCCTAATCTCACAGGGAACCTAGGATAAGACAGGAGCCCAGCATCCTTGTTCAAAGCTCTGTAATGAAAACCACTGACTCCTGATCTCCAGATGCATGGGAAGTTATAGGAACAAATTTTAAGAAAGATATCACAAAACAGCCATGATATGCTGGCCACACCTGAGGCTCCAGGCCCTGGAAAAGCAACCTGTTTCCCTGCAATCAATGGAAGCTCCTACCTGCAGTCGTGCCCCAGTTTGGGGATCAGTCCAGTCAGGTGACATAGGGTGAGGATGGCTACTAATTGAGGGGTACTGCCACAGTTTTTTTTTAGTTGAAATCTCATTCTGTCATCCAGGTTGGAGTGCAGTTGCTAGCATTCATGGCAACCACAGCCTCAACCTGTTGGACTAGGTGATGCTTCTACTTCAGCCTTCCACGTAGTTGGAACTACAGGCACATGCCACCATGTCCACTTATTTCTTTATTTCTTCATATATTTTGAATCGGAGCCCACTCTGTCACCCAGGCTGGAGGGCAGTGGCATGCTTCTGGTCACCACAACCCCGACCTGCTGGGCTTAGGCAATCCTTCCACCTCAGCCTTTCAAGTAGCTGAAACTACAGGCACATGATACCATGCCCAACTTTTTGATGTATTGTAGAGATGAGATCTTACCAAGTTGCCCAGCCTCATCTTGAACCTGTGTTCTCAGGCAATCTTCTCACCTCCGCTTCCCAAAAAGGTGGGATTATAGGTCCGAGCCACTGTGCCTGGCCTAATTTTTCGTTTATTGTAGATATGAGGCCTTGCCAAATGGCCGAGACTGGTCTCCAATACATGGACTCAGGCAGGCCTCGCACCTCAGCATTCCAAAGTGCTGGGATTATAGGTGGAAGCCACTGTGCCCAGCCTGCTCCATGGTTGTCTAGAGCTGAGATGTTGGGCTGGAGAGACCCAGGCTATCTAACTTGGAGAGGGTCTCCAAGTGTGTGGATGCCTAAAGACTAGATCTGTTTCTCCACTGAGCTTATCTGGCTCTCACTGGGAGGGACCCCATGGACCCTACTCCCTGGAGTTCTCATGTTTTCTGTGCAGCACCCCGTTCCAATATTAAAGACACCTATGCAACAAACTGATACCAGAGTTAAGGGTGTGTGCACCCTGGGACATGGTTGCCGTTGGGACACATCAGGTTTCTCCTGTGATGTCTCTCTAGGACTTGAACTGGCTTTGGGCTCCCTGCCTCATGCCCTCACCACAGGGCTACTCTACCTCACCTCACCTTAAGCCCTGGTAAAGAACTCAGGTGGGAGAGGCCTTTGCTATCAGTCAAGCTCCTTTGCCACCCTAACGTAAAACTTGTCTCCCCTGCAGGGTAGATGCTCCCAGGCACTGGGCCCCCTGCTCTCTGGGGCTGTCACTCCACATAATGGAAGGACTGAATATTGCCACACTCAACTGAACTCTGAGTTCTGGGTCTGGGTCCCAACTGCTTCTCTTCCAAATTCTGCCTGGGTCTGGAACATTAATTTTCTCCACTCCCTTGTTCAGGGCATGTTGTCCTGCCACTCTTGGGAGGAAGGTGCTTAGGACTGAAGGATTTCCTGTTGCTTCCTGGGGGATATTGTTATCAGCTCATACACATGGTGTGATCTCTCTGGTTTCCTTCAGTTACCTTCAAAAGCAGGTACAGGAGGGTATGGCAGAGGGGCTTGGAGGGGTCTAGCCATCATCCATTGCCATCTATGAGGCATGTTTAGTAATCTCAAGGTCAGCACATGCCTTGGGGTCCATCTAGGCCTGTTTTCAGAAGCATCTTAGAGTAGAGGATGAGGAGAAACACCCACAGAAATGAGTTAATGGGGCCTGTGTTCTCCCCTCTTTGTTACCCCAGAGGAGGACTTGGGAGTTGAGTTGGTGCTGGATTCAACCTCAGGACAGATCACACTGTATCCTTCTCACCTGAGGCCTGGAGACCTGAAGGTGCCTCAGCACCATGTCATGCTCCAGGGACCAGGCCCAGGATAACCTGTCCTGAAAGAACACCTGCAGACCAAACAGAGACAGCTTCAGGAGGTGTCGTAGGCACATTGGTGAGAGCCAGGCTGGAAAGAGTGCCCTGTGAAAGGTCTGTTCCTTCACCCTGTTCCAACCCTGGGCACCACCTACTGATCAGTGCTGGGTCCTTTCTGGCCACTGATGCAGTTCAGCTGTGCCCAGGAGGTCATGGTCAGAGAAAGGCCTAGGCAGGAAAATGTTCATCACACTACTGCTTCTCATTGGTGTCATGTCAAGGTTGGTCTCTGTGACTGGGAGTGTTCAGGGTCCCCCACCCAGTCCACAAGGCCTGATACAGGTTCATACAGTGTTTATTATTTAACCTACATAGAAATTTCAAGAATTTTTTTGAGCTGAAATTTAAGCACAATGACGATATCATTCATAGTGAGTGTATTTAGTTGCATTTTGTTGTTGTTGTTTTTTGAGTTGAAGTCTCACCTTGTTGCCCAGGATGAAGTGCAGTGGCAAACTCATGGCCAGCATAGAGCCAATGGGTTCAGGTGATCCTTCCACCTCAGCCTTCCAGGTTGACAGAACAACAAGCATCCGCTGTCATGCCCGGCTACTTTTGATTCATTGTGGGGACCAGTTCTTGCAAAATTGCTGGGGCTGGTCTTGAACCCATGGTCTCAGGATATTCACTTACCTCAGCCTCCCAAAGTGCTGGGATTACAGACTGAGTCACCAAGCCTGGCCTAGTTATATTTCAAGGAGTATTTTCCATATGTTTGTTCTCAACTGCAGAATAACATTGAAGACATTTTTGTGGAATCATTCCTTTAACCTTGTATAATTAACATAGTTGATTTTGTTTACTGGTCCAATTTATTCAGATGATAAATAGGGCGCTTTTATAAGTTAGGAGGTTGCTTTGACTTCTGTCTGTTTTCTTCTATCAAGCAAGACAGTTTTTGGCATATAATAAATATTTCATAATTAAATACAAATATTTCTCTTAGAGTGAGTTGGTGGCTTAATGGAAGACACTGAAGATAGCCAGAGTGATGAAATGGTATTGATTCTACATGTGGATTCTATAAACAGTCCACTCTCATACTTTGCATGTTATGTGTATTACAAATTGTGTTTTTGCAATTATCTTTTTTTTTTTTTTTGAGTTGAAGTCTCACTCGGTCCCCCAGACAGGAGTGCAGTGGCCGCTCCCGGCCACTGCGGCCTCGCCTGCTGGGCTCTGGCGATCCTTCTGCCTCAGCCATCCGAGAAGCTGGAATTACAGGCATGCACTACCACGCCCAGCTGATTTTTTTGATTTATTGTACAGATGAGGTCTCACTGCCCAGGCGGGTCTCGCACCCGCAGGCTCAGGCAATCCACTCACCTCAGCCTCCCAAAGCGCGGGATTACAGGCTGAGCCACTGAGCCTGGCTTGCAATTCTTAACAATATGTAAATGGAAAGCACTGGGGACTCATAAAGTGGGAAGGAGGGAGTCAAGCATAGAAAAACTCACTATTGGATACCATCATCCCTGTTTGGGTGATGGGTTTAACAGAAGCTTAAATCTCACCATTACACGATATACCCATGTAACAAACCTGCAAGGGTACCCACTAAATTCAAAAGAGAAAAAAATAGAAAATCATGAAGAAGAAAATATATCTTTACAGTTCACTAAATGAAAATGTGTCATCCTAAAGTTCTTCATCCTTGCCATCTTCACCATAAGAATCTGAGGATGTGGTGGAACAGGGGAGCCTGGTCTTGCTGTCTTGGGTGACAGAGGTGGAAGAGGTGGAGGGGAGGCAGGAGAGGCTGAACATTTGGTGTAGCTTCACAGAAACACATCTTAATATCTGTCTGAGGTCAGACACAGTGGCTGACTATAATCTCAGCACTTTGAAAGCACGAGGTGAGAGGATTGCCTTAGCCTACAAGTTCAAACCCAGTCCTGGCAACTTGCTGAGACCTCATCTCCACAGTAAATTAAAAAAAAATAGTTGAGCACAGTGGCACACACCTGTAGTTCCAGCTACTTGGAAGGCTGAGGTGGAAGGATCACCTGAGTCCAGCAGGTTGAGGCTGCGGTGGCCAGGAGTGTTCCACTTCCCTCCAGCCTGGGTAACAAAGTGAGATTACAATTCAAAAAAATACTTTTTACAGATTCCTTTTTCTAAAAAGGTTTCCATATGGCACACCAATTCTCCTTCTACTATAAGTTTTAGTTTTAGTGCCCCATAGTAGAAAAGTTCATGTTATAAAAGATTTGAAAAGCAATCTGTAATCAGAACCCTTGTGACAGTTTGTGTAATGCTAAATTGTTTTCTGGCACTGTTGCTTCTGTGTCTTTTTTATTTTTGTCAGTTTCACTGTCACCCAGGTTGGAGTACAGTGGCATGCTCATGGCCACTGCAGTCTAGACTATGACCCACAAGTCCTGCCACCTCATGCTTCCCCCCCCCAATTTCCTAGGACAGGCATGTCAGCCTCTAAATACTGCAAAAATCCCCCTGATTTTAGACTGGGTGTGGTAACTCATGCCTATAATCCCAGCACTTTGGGAAAGCAGGGTGAGAGAATTGCCAGAGTCCACAAATTTGAGACGAGCCAGGGTAATTTGGTGAGGCCTCATCTCTACAGTTAATCAGAAAATTTGCTGGGTGTGGTGGTGTGCCTGCAGTTCCAGCTACTTGGAAGGCTGAGGAAGAAGGATAGCCTGAGCCCAGCTTTGGGGGATCCTTGGCTTCCCTGTAGATAGTGCCCAATTTCCTGTAAGATCGAATCCCCACCTGCTCTCCCTCTGAGTGGTCATAACTTTTGTAATTACAAGTTTTGTGACTTTTAAAATCCTTGCCCAATGCATGATGCCCTAAGCCTTGTAAATCCCCTTTACTCTAGGCAAGCTTGATTACCGCTATGAGATACCGCTGGTACCTGGCACCGGGAAGTCTGTTTCTGAAAAGACAAAGTCGGTAAAGTTAATTTTACCTAAAGTGTGCATTTCTCCAAAAGCATAGCTTCTATTTTCTCATCATTGTGTCAGGGTTTAAGAACAAGATGAAAAATGGCTTCCACTCTCCATCTGCCCTTTCATGGAGCAAGCCAATGCACTCCAGCTTGGGAAATAGAGTGAGACTCCAACTCATAATCAGTGGCTTCATGTTCCCAGGCTTGGGGCTCGCTGTGAGATGCAGCCTGGAGGGCTGACTCCCAGGGAAATCTGAGCATCTGGAAATTTATTTCTGGGACTTCACACATGCTCTATTGTCCCCTCCTTACAGCGTGGAATTTCTCCATCCTCCATGGTCTCAATACTCAACAGGAACCAAACACTCACCTGGGGTAGTTTAAAATTCTGACCTGTGATGTCTTTTTTCTAACCCCAACTGTGCAATCTTTTATGGACACAACCAGTCTGCAACACCAATTTTTTCTCCAACAATTCAACTGTCACCACACAGTTAGCACAAACCCCCATATTCAGGGCTAAGTCCCACAACATTGCTCTCACTGCAGATGACAGTTGGAAAATTTAGGGGCCCTCTTTTCTTCTGAGCAACTGCCTATAATTCAGGGGATTCCAAAATCCCTTCTGCATCCCAACAATTTGATAAAATACTCACTGAACTCAGCAAAATATTTCACTTGTGTTGCCCAGGTTATTATAATGGACACTATTTGGAAACAGCCAAGTGAAAGACAAGTGTGAGGCAAGACACAGTGGAAGGGGACAGGGGTGGGAAAGGAATTCTGGTAAGTAACTCTGATAGAAGATATCCTATCATTCTTGTTCTACATGAGCAGCTTGCTGCAAAGAATCCCCATTTCCATTAAGACTTAAGTGATGTTTCTGTATTTTTTTCTCTCAAAGCCGGTCATAGACATGGCAATTTCTCATTTTCTGCCTCACAAACAAAGACATGAATGCGTTTGTCATCAGTGGTCTGAACAAACTCATGCAAGCCAATCTATGCTTAAGTTTTCCTCCTTCTCCCATATCCCTTAACTCTAACCTACTCTCAACCTGAGCCAACACACACCCCTCTTTATGTCCCACCAAAGAACAGGCTGACTTCAGAGTGAGACGTTCTGTGACCTGGGATCTGCTGGTGCCATCCTCCAGTCTGTCCTTCCCCTTCCACCCTATTTCTGAACTTTTTTTTTCTCCCCATGAAAGAAAGTCCAGTTATGCCTAAACTTTGAGATGCTAGAAAGTCCTATAGTGGTTTTCCAGGCTTCTACAATACTTATTTATCACAAAGTTATTTTAATCCAAACTCAAATTTATTTTATGTGACAATGTCTAGAAACACCTCCAGCGCGGTACCAATCCCACCTTCAGAAAGAGCATCACATCATTTATTTCTACCCAATTCTGCCCACATCTCCCAGGAGATCCACATCATTTCCAGCTCAGTTACTTTTCACACTATCACAGGCTCCTTCTATGACTGCTATAAACAGATGGGTGCTCCTGCAGGGGAGCTCACCTGGAAGAACAAGCTGGGCCTCCTTTTGCAAAGACTTCCTTTTGCAAGATCAGGACTGACTTTGGCTTGGAATCTGGGGGCCCAGTTAAGGTTTACTCACTTAGTTTCTTTTTCTTTCTTTCTTTCTTTCTTTCTTTTTTTTTTTTAAAGCAGGATTTATTAAGAGGACAGAAAAATTTCCACAGTGGGAGGAGACCAGAGGGGTTGCTTACTCAGTTTCAGATGAGAAAACACCCAGTGAAAAATCATTCAGACTCAGTGCTCATGTGTATGAACAGCAGGAAATTGTAAAGCACTTCCATGTCATACCTTATCAGAAAAAAGCAAAGGTGTGTATTACTTTCAGACAATAAAAATGTCAATGTCTTCCCTGATGACAAATCATTCTGCAAATGAACACTTCTAGTAGTTGCCAACTTTTTTCTCATAAAATTTAACATTAAACTCTAATACCCACTTCATGGAATATTGAACAGTTACCCTGTGTCCAAATTCTTCACTCTTCCAAAAAAGTCATGGATATTTTCAAAGATCTGTGAGAGATCGGGTTTGGTGGCTCAGCCTATAATCCTGCGCTTTGGGAGGTCGAGGTAAATGAATTGCCTGAGCCCAAAGGGTCGAGACCTGCCTGGGCAACTTGGCAAGACCTCATCTCTACAATTAATCAAAAAATCAGCCAGGCGTGGTAGCGCATGCCTGTAATTCCAGCTACTTGGAAGGCTGAGGTGGAAGGATCGCTGGAGCCCAGAAGGTTGAAACTGCAGTGGCCGGGAGTGGCCACTGCACTCCAGTCTGAGTGACAGAGTGAGACTTCAACTCACAAAAAAAAAAAACAAAAAACCAAAGATCCGTGAGATTCACCAATTCATCAACCACAATTTCTTGTGGAAATGTATTTATTTCCACAGCCATAATGAGGAGGAAATTGCCACTTAACCCTGTGATGGAGCCTCTGTGTACCCTTGGGTCAGAGAGAGGGATGGGGGCCAGGACCATAGTGCCTCCGCCACAAATCCCACAGGTGGGTCGCATCCCCCCTGTGACACTTCTGGGTCAGGAACACGGAGAGCAGGCTGTGTGGAGAGGGCTAGTGGGTCAGCTCTGGGCCCTGCGACCTATCCCGATCCGTCCATGCTGGCGGCTTGGCCCAGTCCCCTCTGTGTATGGTTTTCATTGAAATTGTTTGTTATCGTATATCATAAAATAGACAAGGAAGTGACTTTAAAGAATATTATACAAACTCTGGGACTCAAGTGCCTCTTGGGCAGGCTTAGGAAATTCAAACCTGGAAACACCCCAGGGTCACAGAGATCAGAATCCTGCCGAGGGCTCACTCCCTGTCCTAGAGCTTCCTAGGTCCACCTCCTGAACTTTCCCAGGTCTCACCTCACCCTGAAATGTCTCTTCACAACACTGATCAGTGTTAAATCCGAGACTCTAATCAGAGAGAGAGAGAGAGAGAGAGACCACAAAGAGCCAGCTCCGATGCAAACACACGAGGGTCTTTATTCAGACTCGAGTCTGGGCTCACGCATGAAGCCCATAGAGGCTTCATGGACCAGAGCCCTGATTCACAATAGCAAGCAGTTTTTACGCACAATTACAGAGGGAGGGGAAAGAACTTTAAACTTGATTTTACATGATTGGGTAATTTCTCCTAATGAGTACGGAAACACTTGGTATTGGTTGGTGCCTTTCATGGGCTGTAACCTGACTGCCCGTGATTGACAGAAACCCACTTAACGGGCAGAGTGGAATGTCAGATAAGTTAGGTCCATACAGTCATTGTGTATAAAGTAACCTGAGCAGGCAGGTAAAGGGTTACATTAGCCATTTAAGTTTGCTGATCCACCCCAAGGTATGCTTAGGAAAGCTTGTTTGCTTAACATTTACATAACATAACATGGTCATTATGGGACAACAAAAATCAAACTTAACAAAGTTTTAAATATGAATGCTGCAACCACATACAGTGAATGTGGGGTAGAAATTCATATAGTACTAGTTCTGGGAATTTATAAAATATCACAAACGTCTTATAGCAAGGCGGTTCTTGTAAAAGTCTTTGATCCCTTCAGGTTTACATAGCCACTGCGTGTAAATTAACACTGGCATGGAAGCAGGTGGTTTAAATCAATATAAAGCCCACCTAGGGAGCCCCTAGCGCCTCAGAGTCTACTGTGATAGCAAAGGAATGTCTGAAAGGGGCTTATTGCTTTAACATTTACATCCCATTGTAAAAGCAGAAGTCAGTATGGCAATTAGGACTGACAATGCTTAACCTAAGAGTTCTAAATACAAACACCACTTAAGACATTTTATATATCTACACAATCAGTCACTACCCGGCACCCGACATATGCCTAATTCTACGGGCTCTGAGGTAGGATTTAAAGTACTAAGATTTCATAAAGTACAATGAACATGAGGTAGGAATACACAAAATATATAGTAAACATGAGGCAGGGATATATGAAATATAGTGAACTAAACACTACTTTTACAGCTTTTTAAGTTTCTTGGTTTCTTGAGTCTCTCAATAGCATGCTCTTAACCTAAGTCTATTATTGTCCTCTCATTCCCCCCTTCTCATGAGGGTAGAGTGAATCTAATCTTAGATTCCTTTAACATGCTGAGTTGTCTAGGGATACCTGTTGATATTGTTGTTTGAGGACCATAATGTGCATAGCGTTTATTCTGGTTTTTACAAAAGTTATTAGCTTGTTTATAATACATGGACTGAAGGTTAGCAACAACAAGAGTATGATCATGGGGCCTATTAAAGCAGACAATAGTGTGGTTAACCAAGGTGAGTAGTTAAACCAACTTAGAAACCATCCTTGTTTCTGTTCCCATTCCAATTTTCATTTTGCTAAGCCTTCTCGGACGTTGGCCATGGATTCTTTAATGACACCTGAATGGTCTGCATAGAAGCAGCACTCTTCTCCTAGTGCAGCGCACAGTCCACCCTGATGCAGGAATACTAAATCTAGCCTTCTACGATTCTGCAAGACTACTTCAGATAAGGAAGTTAAAGAATCCTGGAGATGAGAAATAGAGGTTTCTATTCTTTCAATGTCTAGATCTATAGCAGCCCTGAGGCCATCATATTGGTGGCTCTGTGCTGCTAGGGAGGCTATACCTGTCCCTGTTCCTGCCAGTGCGAGTCCAAGAGGACTGCCAGGGTAATGGTGGTGACTGGCTCCCTCCTCTTTCTCTGGTGGATACTGTTACTATACCAGCAGAGTATGTCTTCATCAGTGTGGTAGAGGATTTTAGGGAGCAATCAGACTAACACACAAAAGCCCCCCTGGGTTTGGTTTAGGACCTGTCCATGGAAGCAAGGAGTTAAACCTGTGGTACAGGCCCACCAGTCATCTCCAGGGGGCAGGTAATAGTTTGAGCTGTTTACAGGCAGTGTAGCATTGCATAGGGACTGAAATTCTGGTGCGGGGTGGCCTATGCATAGTCCTTGGCCTGTTACCGATTGGAGAGTGAACCCCTGAGTTGCCGGCAGCCATCTACAAGAACTGGAATTATGTTCAGTTGTATGATTCCCCATTACTGCAATTCCTTCATAATATGGGGGCTGGATGTTATAACATAACCAGCAAGACTGGGTAAATTCTGGTATTCAGGAACATATAAGCTTGGGTAAGTAAGTTCCATAGTGGATGCATGGACTTTGTTGATGTCAAGGACTTTGTTTCTGTAATCCAATGTCCATCGTGGGTTGATATTCCCTTATAAAGTCTTTTATTCTTCACTTTCATTATATCGTCAAATAAAGGAATGACTTTTTCTTTTTCCTTGAGTTGGAGTCATTCTAAGAGGAACATTTATTGCATGATATAGAGCATTTGTTCCACACCAAGAAATGTTTTCTGTTTGTTCACCTTGTTTGAATGTCAAAAAATAGAAGAGAAAAAAAAATGAAGATGGAAGCAAAAATGTCCCAAATTTCACAGAGCAGTAAAATCAACAAAAATCAATTATGTTCATTGTGCCAACTAAGAACAACACTGACATTATTCTAGGATATTGCTTAGTTGTAAAAAAAATTAAATATACTTTAAAAAGTAGCTAAATACACTTGTGAATTACATTTTCATAGTACTATCAAACGCCATTAGATATATTTTTGAAATGTCTAATTGCGCTAAAAAATGGTCCCTTTATGAAAATACCCTTGCATGAATAACAGGCAAGTCAAAAATAGGATGTACATAGGAAGATTCTAAATTAGAATCCATTAGCTTTTAGTGGAATAATTTGAATGTGAAGCAGATAAACCTAATTTACTTTTTATTTTTATTTTTTGAGTTGGAGTCTCACTCAGTCACCCAGACTGGAGTGCAGTGGCCACTCTCGGCCACCGCAGCCTCGACCTGCTGGGCTCCAGCAATCCTTCCGCCTCAGCCTTCCAAGTAGCTGGAACTAGAGGTGTGCACTACCACACCCGGCTAGATTTACTTTCAGATTTTAAATTATTTTGTTTATTGCAACAATGTCCTTTCCTATTTAAGGCACACATTGACACACAAAAATTAAACTTTCTCTTTAGCTCTCACACTCATAGCTTAAGAGTGATATATTTATGTATTTCATTCAGTGAAATATATAAAAATAAAACAAAAAACATAAAAGTATGAACATTGTAGGCTAAAAGAAGTAGAATGCATATGTAATAATGTATAAGTATTTACAATAGTCAGGATTCAGAAAAATGTCTTATAATTATGCTCCTATATAATCTTTGTTACAATAATCAAAGTGACTTATAACTAAATAATAAAAGAAAATATGACCTATAAATATAGCTCACCAGAGACATCATTCTGTAAGTTACACAGTAGTGTATGGTCGGCCAGGCTTGGTGGCTCAGCCTGTAAACCCAGCACTTTGGGAGACTGAGGCAAACCCAGCACTTTGGGAGACTGAGGCAAACCCAGCACTTTGGGAGACTGAGGCAAGTGGATTGCCTGAGCCCGTGGGTTCAAGACCCACCAAGGCAATTTGATGAGACCTTGTCTCTACAATAAATTTTAAAAAATAAAATACCTGGCATGGTGGCACATAACTGTAGTTCTGGCTACCTGGAAGGCTCAGGTGTAAGGTTCACCAGAGTCCACTAGGTCTACACTGGGGTGCATGCCACTGCAATCAAGCCTGGGGAAAGGAGTGAGACTCCAACTAAAAAAAAAAAAAATAGTGTGTGGTCATCATTTACCTATGATCTTGAGTAAGATAGAATAGATTAACACTTATTATATCATAACAGTTTATTGTGTGGACAACAAATATTAATGCTTTATAAACAATTCTGTTCATGAAAACAAATTAAGTTGGGATAGGGTAAATAAAATTTCAAAATTTCACAGCATGCTTGCTAGAAAAAACAGATTGCAAACATTCATGTATCTTTGTTCTTCTGATAGTGTGATATATGTTTGAACAGCTTTCTTCAGTTTTCAAACTGAATATGATTATTTCCTAAACATAAACTTAGTATATATAATTTTTTTTTTAGTTGGAGTCTCACTCTGTCACCCAGACTGGAGTGCAGTGGCCCCTCTCAGCCACTGCAGCCTCGACCTGCTGGGCTCTGGCGATCCTTCTGCCTCAGCCTTCTGAGTAGCCGGAATTACAGCCATATGTTACCATGCCCGGCTGATTTTTTGATTTTATTGTAGAGATGAGGTCTCGCTCTCCAGGCGGGTCTCGAACCCGCAGTCTCAGGCAATCCACTCACCTCAGCCTCCCAAAGGCACAGAATTACAGGCTGAGCCACTGAGCCCGGCTGTATATATACATTTTAAGAGAGTAATTATCTTTGCTCTGATGTCTATGAAAATATCTCTTATTTATACCATATCAAATTACACTTATGGGTTGCAAGTATTGATACTATGAAGATGTATCAAGATGTTAATGCTCTGACTGCATTTTCTACTTAACATGTCTTATTCTACTTTTAAATTGTATTCCCTTGGTTTCTTAGTGTGTTTTTAAAGTCACTATCACACTGCTTTACTTTCCAAGTCCAATTATGATATCATTCTATTTCTTCAGACTTTTTATGGATTTCCAATTTAAATATATGTTTTTTTAAGTTTAAGTCTCACTCCGTTGCTCAAACTAGAGTGCAGTGGCCACTCCCGACCACTGCAGCCTCGACCTGCTGGGCTCCGGCAATCCTTCAGCCTCAGACTTCCAGGTAGCCGGAGCTACAGGTGCGCACTACCATGCCTGGCTAATTTTGGATTTATTGTAGAGATTTGGTCTCACCAAGTTGCCCAGGAGAGTCTTGAACCCGCAGGCTCAGGCGATCCACTCACCTCAGCCTCCCAAAGGCACAGGATTACAGGCTGAGCCACAGAGCCCGGCTAACAATGTCTTTTCTAACTTAGGCATAGATTCACACAAAAAAACTCAATTTACTCTTCTTTAACTCTCGTATTCATGGCATTAGAGTGATAATATCGTATGTTTCATTCAGAGCAAGTAATTATTATGTCTTCATGTGCATTGCAGACTAAGAGAAGTACAGTGTGTACTTGAGTCACCATACTCCTGCTTGGGTGACAGAGACCATGGCTGATAAAACAAAACCTTAAAAAGGATTGGAAAAACATCCATGATATTGGTATTGAACTTAGTAATAATTTTTTGACTACAGGAATAAAAGTAAATATAAACAAGTTGGAGACATCAAACTAAAAGGTTTCTGCATGGTAAAGGGAACAGGAAGAAGGCTTACAGGACAAGAGAAAATGTCTGCAAACCATATACCTGATAAGATGGTAATATCCAGCCAGGATCGGTGGCTCAGCCTGTAATCCCAGCACTTTGGGAGGCTGAGGTGAGTGGATTCCCTTAGCCCACGGGTTCGAGACCCACCTGGGAAACTTGGCAAGACCTCATCTTTAAAATAACTCAAAAAAAATTAGCCAGGCATGGTAGCGCATGCCTGTAGTTCCTACTACTTGGAAGGTTGAGGCAGAAGGATTGCTGGAGTCCAGCAGGTCGAGGCTGCGGTGGCCGGGAGCGGCCACTGCACTCCAGTCTGGGTGACAGAGTGAGAGTCCCACTCAAAAAAAAAAAGAAATCACACATAAACACACATACATGGGTGTACATATATATGCGTATATGTAGACTAGTTCTGATCTTCATACTAAACAAAACAATTATAAAATAAGCATTAATAAGAAACAACGTAACTTCTGGGAGTTTAACATGTTCACCAATGCTCTATGTGATATAGTATACTTAAGAATTTGGATATGTAAAAATAAACTACCAATCTCAGTTAATGTTAAAAAAGAAAAATTAAATAAAATAACAGAGCGAGGCTCGGTGGCTCAGCCTGTAATCCCACACCTTTGGAAGGCTGAGGTGAGTGAATCGCCTGAGCCCGCGGGTTCGAGACCCGCCTGGGCAACTTGGCGAGACCTCATCTCTACAATAAATAAAAAAATCAGCCGGGCGTGGTAGCACACGCCTGT
>NW_007247881.1:127849-137270 GCF_000164805.1 Carlito syrichta | reverse complement strand
CTCCAGTCTGGGCGACAGAGTGAGACTCCAACTCAAAAAATAAAATAAAATAAAATAACAGGATGCCTTCTATCAAGAGAGATAGTTTGTGTTCTGGTAGAATTATGGAGTATGAATTTTAATAAAATCACCTTGGAAACCTTCTTAGAATCGAAAAACATAAAATAGAAAGCATATAATATCTGTCTGGAGTTCTTACAATTTCTCAATCAATAACAAAATCACGACTCTCCAATATTTCCAGCATGATGCAAAAGTAAAACTTAAAAAATAGTTTGACATGGATTTTCTAAATAAATAAGCAGATTTTAGCACATCTGGAAAAGCATCAGAAATGTAGTCAGATCATTCAGTTCCTAACAAATCATTAAGTAGACTTTGATTTCCTTTGTTACTGTGAAATGAGATCATCTGCTTAGCTCAGGTGATCCTTCCCTTTCAGTCTTCCAAGGAGCTAGAACTGTAGGTGCATGTAACAACACCTCGCTAGTTTTTGTTGTTTGCTGTTGAGCTGAGGTCTCATCAGAGCTTTTCGAGAATGTCAGAACATGGAATAATAGCTATCTCTTTGTGAAACAAAGGAGAAATAATCCAGGCTTCTCAGAAACCATTTCCATTGGAGAAGACCACCTTCCCAAACCACATTTCAAGCTCTGCGTGCTCGACCTGTGTCATCTGCTTCATTCAATCCCACCTACCTGGAGTTTTAGCTAACGTGTTGAGTCTCCTCACACCCCAGGGCTTTTTCCTTTGTTCTAGACATGTGATCAGGTCTGGCTTAGAGACAACAAGGCCTGTTTTCTTAGAAAAAAGTAGCATGACCATTGCTGGGATTCTTCAATTACAAATCTAGTATTGAGCTCAGTAGAGAACATATTATACAAGATTCTAGAAAATTAATCCTAAAATACTGTTTCCAATAGAACATTTAGATAGAATTTTAAATTTGTGGGGTTTTTCTTTTTTGAGTTGGAATCTCATTTGTTTCCCCAGGCAACCCCAGAATCAACCTCCTTAGTTCAGATGATACTTCCCTTTCAGCCTTCCAAAGTAGCTAGAACTAAAGGTGCATTCAACCATACCTGGCTAGTTTTTGTTATTTACTGTTGAGATGAGGTCTCATCAGGTTGCCAAAGCTGGTCTTGAACGTCTAGACTGAGGCAACTCTCCCACCTTGTCATCCTAAAATGCTGGGATTACAGGCTGAGTCACCACTCATCCAATATAGTTATTTATAAACTCAACTTAGTAGCAAAGAAACATGTTTTAGGAAGAAATCAGCCTACAAGTCTCTGCCATCCCATGTAATTTTTTTTTTTTTTTTGAGTTGGAGTCTCACTTTGTCACCCAGACTGGAGTGCAGTGGCCGCTCCCGGTCACCACAACCTCGACCTGCTGGGCTCCGCGATCCTTCCGCCTCAGCCTTCCAAGTAGCCAGAATTACAGACATGCGCTACCATGTCCGGCTGATTTTTTGATTTATTGTAGAGATGAGGTCTTGCTGCCCAGGCGGGTCTCGAACCCACGGGCTCAGGCAATCCACTCACCTCAGCCTCCCAAAGGTACGGGATTACAGGCTGAGCCACTGAGCCCGGCTGCCATGTAATTTCTAAAAGTGTATTTATTGTTTGGTTTTAGCATCCTAGAGAGCAAATCTCTTCTAATTATTCTTTATTCAGACCTCTTCTGAGTCATTCGGGCTGTTTATAAAATCTACATATAGAATCAATGCCATTACATCACTCTGGGTGTCTTCAGTCTCTTACATAAAACCACCAACTCATTCTAAGAGAAATATTTGTATCTAATTATGAAATATTTATTATACACCAAAAACTGCCTTGTTTGATAGAAGAAGACAGAAGTCAAAGCAGCCTCTTAACTTATAAAATTATTCTATTTATCATCTGAACAAACTGGAGCAGTAAAATAAACAAAATCAACCATGTCAATTATACAAAGTTAAAGGAATGATGCCAGAAAAAATGTCTTCAATATTATTCTCCACTTGGGAACAAACATATGAAAAATATTCCTTGAAAAGTAAGTAGACCAGGCTTGGTGACTCAGCCTGTAATCCCAGCACTTTGGGAGGCTGAGGCAAATGGATTACCTTAGACTATGGGTTCAAGACCAGCCCCAGCAATTTTGCAAGACCTGGTCCCCACAATGAATCAAAAAGTAGCCGGGCAAGGTACCGGAGGCCTGTTGGAAGACTGAGGTGGAAGGATCACCTAAGTCCAGTGGGTCTACACTGGCCATGAGTATGCCACTGCAAGGCAATGGAATGAGACTCCAACTAAAAAAAAAAGAATAAAGAAAAATGCAACTAAATACACTCACTATGAATGAAATCATCATTTTGTGCTTAAATTTCAGCTCAAAAACTTCTTGAAATTTGTAGGTAGGCTAAATAATAAACACTGTTTGAACCTGTATCAGTGTATGGCCTTGCGGGCCAGGTGGGACACCGTGAACACTCCCAGACACAGAGATCACCCTTGACATTACACAGATGAGAAGCAGTAGTGTGATGAACATTTTCCTGCCTAGGCCTTTCTCTGACCATGGACTGGGTATAACTGGATTGCATCAGTGCCCAGAAAGGACCCAGCACTGATCAGTAGGAGGTGCCCAGGGTTGGAGCAGGGTGAAGGAACTCACCTTTCACAGGGCACACTTGTTAGGAACCAGCCTTGGAGGCCTGCCTGATTGACAAAGTCCAGGTGCGCTGAGGACCCCTGACCACAAGGTGAGTCTGGGCAGATGAGGCCCTTCTGTCTTCCATCTTTACTGTTGGTATGGCTGAAGAAATTCTGTGCAGTCGTGGAAGAAGAAAATGGCATGTTTATGCAAAGTACACACAGCTAACCTGAGAATGTCATGGTTTATTTTTCCATATCCCACTATGCCATTTGGTCTTTTCTAACAAATGCAATGGTTAATCTCTGAAGCACGTTTAGAATGCTTTCTTTCACTTGGTTATAAGTTACTAGATATTATTTTGAGTAAAAAAAATGATATAAGTATATTCATTTCTTATTTGATTTAGAATTATGAAGTTTAGTGTTTAGACATAAGGTTTTTTAAAAGCACAAGTTTATTATGAATTCATTATAAGTTCTAACACATCTAGAAGTTATGTAGGTGATTTATAACACGGTTTTCACAGATTTAGGATGAAGATTAATCGTTAAGATTTTTACTTAATTCTATAGTTAAAATTTTAGTAAACGTTTATAGAGTGAGTTTTCACTGAATTCATAAATATACTAATTGGATACCTTTATGACAAATTAACTAAATACAGAGAGCAACGTGGGGGCCTGGGAAACATCACTAAAAGCTTCTTTTGAGTTTTCTTTAGAAATAAACACTACAGGATAAGAGAAAAGTAATGAAGACACCTGGACAAGAAAGGTGATTATGAAGCTTTGAAGGTCATAGAAGCCCCAGAGAGAAAACTCCTGCTACATGGAGAACTGTGCACCTGGAAACTTTCTTGAAGCACTTCAACAACAGTAATTTGAGATTGTTTTGAGAAGAGTTGCTGGTAGTGCTATTCTAGACATAATAATTGTTTTATTCATGTATTAAATGTAATTGGTAAAAGTAATATCATACAAGTTTATATAATCAATACACATTTATGAGGGTTGACAAAAATTATTAGGCTCTGGTGATGTTTAACAAGGTTTTTACTCTGAGTCATTAATTAAGTTTTAATACTGTAGTTCAGTGTTTTATAATAACTTTGAAGATTGTTTTAGGTTAATAAGTTTAAGTTTACATAATGATAAAATTGATGCCTTAAAGATAATAATAATTGCTCAAGTGCCTATCTTAAGACAAAGATATTTTCCAGGAGGTTGCCAAGCATAAGGAAAAACAGTCAAATCACTATTGTCCTAAACTTAAAAGCTCATTAGCAATTATACAACCATAATAATTTTAGTTGTGTTAGTTTTATTTCATTATGTTTAGTTCACTTTATATGTTTATTCAGAGTAAAGATTAGTGTATGTATTTTCTTTTTTTTTTTTTTTTTTTTTTGAGTTGGAGTCTCACTCTGTCACCCAGACTGGAGTGCAGTGGCCGCTCCCGGCCACCGCAGCCTTGGCCTGCTGGGCTCCGGCAATCCTTCCGCCTCAGCCTTCTGAGTAGCCGAAATTACAGGCATGCGCCACCATGCCCAGCTGATTTTTTTTTTATTATTGTAGAGATGAGGTCTTGCTGCCCAGGTGGGTCTTGAACCCACGGGCTCAGGCAATTCACTCACCTCAGCCTCCCAAAGGCGCGGAATTACAGGCTGAGCCACTGAGCCCGGCTAGTGTATGTATTTTCATGGTAAGTCACTTTCTTTTTTTTTTTTTTTGAGTTGGAGTCTCACTCTGTCACCCAGACTAGAGTGCAGTGGCTGCTCCTGGTCACTGCAGCCTCAACCTGCTGGGCTGCTGAGCTCCAGCGATCCTTCCATCTCAGCCTTCCAAGTAGCAGAAATTACAGGCATGTGCTACCATGCCCGGCTGATTTTTTGATTTATTGTAGAGATGAGGTCTCGCTGCCCAGGCGGGTCTTGAACCTGCAGGCTCAGGCAATCCACTCTCTCAGCCTCCCAAAGGTGTGGGATTACAGGCTGAGCCACTGAGCCTGGCATAAGTCACTTTCATAGTTATTCTTTAAATGCTAGCCACTGTTGTTTGGTCAAGTTAATGAACTTCATATTCCTACTATCACTAGGTACAATCTATAGTTTTGTTTTTGTGATTTTAAGGCTTTTTTAATTAGGTGATGTGGAACAGAAATCAAAGTAAACCTTGTATGTATTATGTTTAGTTTAAGTGCAACTTCTTTTAAATTTATCTCGAGTCATTAACTGAAAGTAAATAGTGTTCTTGGCTTGTTCGTTTCTTCTAAGACCAGTAGATGGTAGTTACTTTTCAAGGATATGTACGTGAAGGAATTTTCTGTGTCTTAGCCTCTGTTGACTAATAAAGAATGTCATCTGTTCAGCAAGCAGGTGTCCGAGTATATTTTCATCTTTTGCCTATTTGTCTCTCCTTCAGGAAATCCCAGACCCAGCAGGGGCAGGACCCCCGCACACCCTTTCAGCCTGGCTCCCACCAGTGTGCCTACAGCACCTCCTGCAACTGTCCCTGTTTGGTCTCCAGGAGTTCTTTCAGGACAGGCTATCCTGGGCCTTGTCTCTGGAGCAATACATGGTGCTGAGGCACCTTCTGGTCTCCAGGGCTCAGCTGAGAAGGATACAGTGTGATCTTTCACTGAGGTTCAGTCCAGCACCAAGTCAACTCACAAGTCACCCTCTGGAGTAATAAAAAGGGTAGAACTCAGTCCCATTAACTCATTTCTGTGGGTGTTTCTCCACATCCTTTACAGTGCTTCTTAAAACAGGACTCCGTGGGCCCCAGCGCAGGTGCTGACCTTGAGATTACTGAACATGCCTCAGAGACGGGGTAATGGATGATGGCTAGACCACCCCCCCAAGTCCTTTTGCCATACCCTCCTGCACCTGCTTTTGAAGGTACATGAAGGAAACCGGAGAGCTCACAGCCCTACGTGTGAGCCGATACCAACAGCCCCAGGAAGCAACAGGAAATTCTTCCATCTTAAGCACCTTCCTCCCAAGAGTGGCAGGACAACATGCCCTGAACAAGGGAGTGGAGTAAATTAATGTCCCAGACCCAGTCAGTATTTGGAAGAGACTCAGTTGGGACCACAACTCAGACCCAGAACTCAGAGTTCAGTTGTGTGGCAATATTCAGTCCTTCCACTATGTGGAGTGACTGCCCCAGAGGGCAGGGTGCCCAGTGCCTGAAAGCATATACCCTGCAGTGGAGACAAGTTTCATGTTAGGGTGGCAAAGGAACTTAGGTGACAGTGAAAGCCTCTCCCCCCAGACTTCTTCACCAGGGCTGCAGGTGAGGTGAGGTAGAGTAGCCCTGGGATGAGGGCATGAGGCAGGGAGCCAAAAGCCAGTCCAAATCCTAGGGAAACATCACAGGAGAAGCCTGAGGTGTCCCAACAGCAACCATGTCCTAGGCTGCAAACACCCTTATGTCTGAGATCAGGTTCCTGCATGTGTGTCTTTAATGTTAGAACAGGAGTGCCACACAGAAAACATGAGGACTCCAGGGACCAGGGTCCATGGCATCCCACCCAGTGAGAGTCAGATAAGCTCAGTGGAGAAACTGATCTTGTCTCTAGGCATCCACCAACTTGGAGACTCTCTGCAAGATAGATAGCCTGGGTCTCTCCAGTCCACCATCTCAGCTCTAGAGAACCATGGAGCAGGCTGGGCACAGTGGCTCACACCTATAATACCAGCACTTTGGAATGCTGAGGTGACTGGACTGCCTGAGCCCGTGCATTGAAGACCAGTCTTGGCCATTTGACAAGGCATCATTATCTACAAATAAATGAAAAATTAGGCCAGGTAGGGTGGCTCAGACCTATAATCCCAGCACTTTGGGAAGCCAGAGGTGAGAGGATTGCCTGAGTACACAGGTTTGAGATGAGTCTGTGCAAATGGTGAGATCTCATCTCTACAATAAATTTAAAAATTGGGTTGGGCTCAGTGGCTCAACCTGTAATCCCAGCACTTTGGGAGGCAGAGGTGAGTGGATTGCTTGAGCCCACAGAGAGAGAGAGAGAGAGAGAGAGAGAAAGGAAGGAAAGAAGGAAGGAGGGAGGGAGGGAGGAAGGAAGGAAGGAAGGAAAGAAAGAGAGAGAGAGAAAGAGATAAAGAAAGGAAGGAAAAAAGAAAGAACTGTCATGGTGGCATGTGCCTGTATTTCCAACTTACCTGGAAGGCTGAGGTAGAAGCATCACCTACTCCAACAGGTTGACACTGTGGTTGGCATGAATGCTACTGCATTACAACCTGGATGACAGAGTGAGATTCCAGCTAAAAACAAATGTAGCAGCACCCTTCAATTAGTAGCCATCCTCGCCCGATGTTACCTAACTAGACTGATTCCCAAACTGAGGCACAACTGCAGGTAGGACCTTGCATTGATTGCAGGAAAACAGGTTGCTTTCCAGGGGCCTGGAGGCTCAGGTGTGGCCAGCATACCCTTGTCTCAGAACAGACCATGGCTGTTTGATGATTTCTTGCTTGAAATTTGGTCCTGAAACTCCCCAGGCATCTGGAGATCAGGAGTCAATGGTTTTCATTGCACAGCTTTGAACAAGGATGCTGCATTCCTGTCTTTTCCTAGGTTCCCTGTAAGATTAAGGACACAGGACAACCTCGCCTTGCTATCCCACTGAGCCTCCAACACCAGGGCCTGCCCAGTCCACAGTAAATACTGAGATATCCTCTTATAGTGACACCTACATATTAACATTCTTATGAGAAAGTAACCCACATGGCCCCCAAAAAGTCAGGGCAGCACCCAGCAAGGTGCCCCAAAGGTCCACATAACTCCTCAGCCCAATGAAATCAGTGTCAACAAGAAAGGTGGACAATGGAAGCCCTGGGATGGGAGGGTGAGTATGGCATTGCCAAAACCTCAGCCATTCAGCAGCATGTCTTGTTCCTCATGCTGACCAACACCTGTGACAGTGCCTTCCTTAAAGAGAACAAGTCTTACACCAGGGGCCTAACCTAGCCTCCTCTGGCCTCTGGGAGAACATTTGTACTAGGGATATCTAGGATAAGCATACAGTGAACATGTGGCCCTGACCAAAACTAGGATTTTGCCCAAGGCAGTGTGAGAACCCTAGGCATAGTTTGTGGGTTCCTGAGGCCCACTCCTGTCTAGCGGGGCCAGAACAGTAATGTCACCAGGCTTGAAAAGCAACCAGTCACCTTGACTAGGGTGGACAGAAACCCAAAGACCAGCCATCGACCTTATCCACTCAAGGAGGCAATGATGGCTGAATTTCCATATTCTGAGTGGCCATTACTTGACCACCAATGAAGCAGAAGTCTGAGGCCAAGCAGATGGCACTAGGGTATGATTTCAAGGTACTGCGGGAGTCCAACTCCATCAGAGTCCAGGGGTTCCCAAAGGTGAAGACGGTATTGGTGATTGTGAGAAAGAGAAAGGGAGAGAGAAAGAGAGACAGAGACAGAGACAGAGACTTGGACAACTGTTCGTATTTGAGCAGAAGACTTTATTGAGTGTTCACAGTGGGCTTTTATACTCACATGTCTTTCATGAGAACACAAAGCCACGTCTGTAAGGAGTGTCCCCCACCCACCAGATATTCTTTCAGGTATGAGGAAGAAAATCCCATAACAAACAGCTAACCTTAATCCATGACTGACCTATCCTATAAACCCTTTTCATCCTATGCTAATTTATACTAACATATATACTAAATGATTCTATAGATGCTTAAATACTTACTTTACAACTTAAAGTGGCCCATCTCAGAATGTTTGGAATGTGGTCCAGTCCAAAGTTCACAATGGGCTACCTGCAAGTAACCTAGCTGCATTTTTTCAACAAAATGGCTGTCTAAACTTATATTTCTAAAACTGTATTCTACAATTTACACCTTACTCAACTTCAATAAATCCTAAAACCATGACCCAGAAGCCTGTGACCAGTACTAAGGGTCTTAGATGTGACCCGACTTTGACCTGTAAGTTGTTGAAACCCAGAACTGCAGTTTGTAGAAGAATGGAAACAATGAGCTTCTAAAGTTAGCTTGTGTTCGTCCTGGTTTGAGAGTTTTTATGTTTGAGCTCACAGGAGATTTTTCTGGTTATAGTGCTAAGTAGAAAGGGGGAGTAATGGGGTCAACAGCTCCTGAACACATCCTAGTGGTCTTGGGGTCAACGGCCCTCCTTGATCCATAACACTCAGTGGGCCTCCATGGCTGGCTCCCAACAAGGTACAATAGTTTCTCTAGATTATAGGAATGATGAAAATTGAGCAAGTGATGTCCCAGGAGGCCACGTTCCTAGGTCTGCCATATTTGGTTGGTTCCTTTCTTTTTTCTTTTTTTTTTTTGAGTTGGAGTCTCACTCTGTCACCTAGACTGGAGTGCAGTGGACACTCCCGGCCACCACAGCCTCCACCTGCTGGGCTCTGGTGATCCTTCTGCCTCAGGCTTCCAGGTGGGTTCCTTTTAAGGCAAGAAATAGGAAATGGTGCCAGGCTCGGTGGCTCAGCCTGTAATCCCGTGCCTTGAGTGGCTGAGGTGAGTGAATTGCCTGAGCCCGCAGTTTTGAGTTCCGCCTGGGCAGGCGAGACCTCATCTTTACAATAAATAAAAAATTATCCGGGCGTGGTAGCACGCACCTGTAGTTTTAGCTACTTGGAAGACTGAGGCGGAAGGATTGCCGGAGCCCAGCAGGTCGAGGCTGCGGTGGCTGGGAGTGGCCACCACACTCCAGTCTGGGCGACAGAGTGAGACTCCAACTCCAACTCCAAAAAAAAAAAAAAAA